>NW_017264948.1:61442-227373 GCF_001329695.1 Rhodotorula graminis WP1
AACCCGTACGCCCAGCAGCACCCCGGCCAGCAGCCTCAGCAGGGCCAGGGCAACCCGGCCGACTACTACAACCAGTACGCCGGCGCATACGGCGGTTACGGTGCGCCCCCGCCCCCTCTCTCCTCCCTCTCTCGCAGGTCGAGTTACTGACCCTCCTCTTGCGTGCCTCCCCCACAGGTCAGCCGCAGCAGTACGGCGGCTACCCTCAGCAGCAGCAGGGCTACGGCCAGGCCCCGGCCGGCTACGGCGCGCACGACCCGTTCGCCGCCCGCTACAACCAGGGCGCGCCCGCACCCGGTTTCCCGCCCGCCCAGCCCCAGACCCGCGTCTACGAGCCGCCCGTGCGCCAGCCCGTCACCGGCGCCGGCACCGGCGGCGCGCCGTTCGTCCGCCGCGATGACCCGAACGCGCCGCCACCCGCCAAGCCGCCCACCATGTCGCTCAAGATTGGCGGCGGCGGCGCCGCATCCTCGTCGTCGTCGTCGTCCGTGTCGCTCCCGCCGCGGGACCCGGACGCCAAGCCGGCGACCGTGAGCCTCAAGATCGGCGGCGGCAGCAGCAGCAGCAAGGCGGCGCCCGCAGCAGCGGCGGCGGCCGCCTCGTCGGGCAGCAAGGCGTCGACCCCGAGCTCGAGCAAGCCCGGGACGCCCGCGCCCGGTGCGGCCTCGGCGGCGGCCAAGAAGGAGCAGTCGTCCAAGGCCGACAAGGTCGAGGCGGTCAAGGCCAAGAAGGAGGAGGCCAAGAAGGTCGAGGAGGTCAAGAAGGTCGAGCAGGACAAGATCGCCGAGGAGGTCAAGGCCGTCGCCGACGAGGAGACGCTCGCCGACCTGTACGGCGTCGACGACAGTGCGTCCTCGTCCTCTTTCCCCTCGAGCGCGGCGTTGAGGAAGCGAGCCTGACCTCGCACCCTTCTCTCCCTCCCCGTCCCCCTCGCTTCGCCTCTCCTGCAGTCAAGGACGTCAAGCCTCACCTCAACATCGTCTTCATCGGCCACGTCGACGCGGGCAAGTCGACGATGGGCGGCAACATCCTGTACCTGTGCGGCATGGTCGACAAGCGCACGCTCGAGAAGTACGAGCGCGAGGCCAAGGAGGCCGGCCGCGAGTCGTGGTACCTGTCGTGGGCGCTCGACTCGACGTCGCAGGAGCGCGAGAAGGGCAAGACGGTCGAGGTCGGTCGCGCCTACTTCGAGACGACGGCCCGCCGGTACACGATCCTCGACGCGCCCGGCCACAAGAACTATGTCCCGTCGATGATCAGCGGTGCGGCGCAGGCCGACGTCGCCGTCCTCGTCATCTCGGCGCGCAAAGGCGAGTTCGAGACGGGCTTCGAGAAGGGCGGCCAGACGCGCGAGCACGCCATGCTCGTCAAGACGGCCGGCGTCTCCAAGCTCATCGTCGTCGTCAACAAGATGGACGACCCGACCGTCAACTGGGACAAGACGAGGTGCGTCCCATCCACGAGGACGTCTGTGGTTGAGCGACCGCGAGACTGACTCGCCCTGTCCTCCTCGACCTCCCCAACCCTCTTCCCCTCCCTCTCGACCTCGCCTCGCCCTTGTCCTCCCTCGGTTTCCCTCGCCACCGCCTTCCTCCCTCGTCTCTCTCGCAGGTACGACGAGATCGTCTCCAAGCTGTCGCCGTTCCTCAAGGGCACGGGCTACAACATGAAGACGGACGTCACGTTCATCCCCGTCTCGGGCTTCACGGGCGCCAACATCAAGGAGCCGGTCGACCGCAAGCTCGCGCCCTGGGTCGAGGGCCCGCCGCTCCTGTCGTTCCTCGACGACCTGCCCATCACGGACCGCAAGAACAACGCGCCCCTCATGATCCCTATCTCGGAGAAGTACGCCGACATGGGCTGCGTCGTCGTCGGCAAGATCGAGTCGGGCAAGGTCCGCAAGGGCGCCGACCTCCTCCTCATGCCCAACAAGACGCCCGTCCAGGTCCAGGCCATCTACAACGAGATGGAGGAGGAGGTCCCGCTCGCCCTCTCGGGCGACAACATTCGCCTGCGCCTGCGCGGCGTCGAGGACACCGAGATCAACGTCGGTTTTGTCCTGTCGAGCCCTGTGACGCCCGTGCACACCGTCACCCAGTTCGAGGCCCAGCTCGTCATACTCGACACAAAGAACATCATTACGGCCGGTTTCCAAGCCATCATGCACGTCCACACGGCGTCCGAGGAGGTGACGCTCGGCGCGTTGCTCCACTACTACGACAAGAAGACTGGGCGCAAGAGCAGGCGGCCGCCGCAGTTCGCCAAGAAGGGTGGGCTCTCTTTCCTCGTCCTCTTCCTCGTCCTCCCTCAAGCGCCTTTCCTCCCTCTCGCCTCGCACTGACTCTCTCTCCTGCCCTCTCTCCCTCTCCTCGTGCGACCATCACAGGCATGAAGATTGTCGCTCTCGTCGAGGCCGCCAACACGGTCTGCATCGAGCCGTTCTCGACCCAGCCCTCGCTCGGCCGGTTCACCCTGCGCGACGAGGGCAAGACGGTCGCCATCGGCCGTGTCCTGCGCGTCATCACCGACGCAGCGACCGAGCTTCCCGACGTCGCCAAGCTCCAGCTCGAGGCGGGTGCGGCGTAAGCAGGGCCGGTCAGGGTCGAGACGATGGCTGAGCCGAGGAGGAGCGGGTTGTGCGCGACTGTAATCGAGGTGCCACATGTTCTCGCTGTCCTTGGGACTTTCAGACTCGACGAGAGAGTGCATCGTGAGAGCAGTTCTCTCGAGCGGGCGCTCCCGAGAAGCGAGAGTCGGCGCCGACCTCGAGCTCGCGGGCTTTTCGAGGACTCTCTCGAGCAGCCCTCCCTTGGCTCCCGCTCGACCGCTGTCTAGGGCTCGAGCACATGGCTATCGTCGAAGTGCGCCTCGTCAGCATCAGCGGCGACGGCCACTCGGCTGCTGCTGCTCGAGCACTGCAGCCCTCGCAAGTTGCGCTTTGTCCTCGCCCTTGCTCTCGCGCTCGCTCGTCCTCTTGCTCTCACTTTGAAGCTCAAACACGGATCCAAAAGACCGTTGCTCGAGTTTCACCGAGGGTCCGCGAGGGGGCGAGAAAGTACAAGGGAGGGACACAGCCTCGTCGCGCTGCGGCGAGGGGAAGGCGGTACTGAGGAGAGGGTATTTGCCGGGGGTTGCGGGAGCTCGTGAGAGAAGGGAGAAGACAGATAGGAGGGAGGGGTTCGAGCATTATGTGGACGAGGGGATAAGGTCGTGAGGAGGGAGGGAGGGAGAGAGAGAGAGCGCGAGAGCCGCAGTCGAGAGGGATCGAGAGGTCGGAAGTCGAGACTCGGCGCGCCGACGCCATCTGCGCGGCTAGGACTGGTCCATGTCCTCCTCCTTGAGCGCCGCAAGCGCCTCCATGTCGAGCCCCTCGAGCATGGGCGTCCACGCGCGCTCGCCCGCCCGGGCGCTCCTTCCTCCTCCTCCTCCCGCCGACCGGCACCTGTCCTCCTCCTCGCGCTCGCCGGCCCCATCCGCACTCTCGTGCTTGAGCTCGTCGCCGCCTTGGCCGTGCTCGCTCGCCTGCCCAAAGTCGAAAAACGACCCGGACGCGACGCCGCCGCCGCCGTTGCTGTCGGGCGACTCGAGCGCAAGACCGAGCGCGGTCGCACTCGTCGCGGCACCGTTCGCGTGCGCGTGTGTGTTTGGCGAGGCGGGAGAGCCGGAAGGGTTGGTCGCCTGGGCCGAGTAGGACGAGCTGGCGGCGGTCGACTTGGGGAACGAGGACGAGGCGGGATGGTGGACGTCCAGGGCGTGCGGGTTCTGGGCCGAGGACGAGGCCAGAGCGTCGCGCAGGGCGGCATTCTGGCGCTGGAGCTCGACGGCGTGCTGCTGCGAGAGCTCGACCATTTGCTGCAGGTATCTGCGGCCGCGACCGAGGTTCGTCGTCAGTCTACGCTCACGACCGAGAGCGATAGGGCAGGAGGAGAGGGCGTGCGGGACGCACTTGATGTACTCGACGCTCTTGGCGAGGACGACGCCCTTGTTCGGCTTCTCCTTGGCCGCGAGCTGCTGGGCACTCAGCTTCTCGGCCGCCGCCGACTGCTGCTGCTGCTGCGCGCTCGCCCGCGTCGCGAATCCTGCCCCGGGCGCGCTCGCCGGCGACCCGCTCAGGACAGCCGCGCTCGACGGGCCGGGGCTCATGAGGCTCAGAGCGCCAATGGCCGGGCTCGCCGGGCCCTCCTCGACAGGGGGCAGCACGCTCGCGCCGCTCGCCGAGCCGTCGGGAGGCGGTGACCCGGGGACGAGGAACGTTTCGGGGACGAGGAGCGACAGCTCGGCGATGCGGTCGTTGATGTTGTCGCGGCGGCGGCGCTCGACGGCGTTGTGCGACTCGCGGCGCTTGCGGCGCTTCTCGAGCAGCTGGTCGCTGCGCGCAGGACGACATAGAGTCAGTCTTGCGACGTCGAGAGGGTCGAAAGGAAGAGAGAGAGTGTGTGTGAGGGACGCACCCTTTGCCGTCGTCCTCCTCCTGCACGTCGGCGAGCCCTTTGCCCTTCTTGCCCGGCGCCTTGACACCTCCTCCCGCCGTCGGCGACCTGCCCGCGAGCCCTGTCGCCGGTGGCGCACTCGCGGCGGCTCCAGGAGGCGGCGAGGGCCTCCAGCCGGTCGCCGGGTCGGCCTGCTGCTGCTGCACGCCGCCGCCGCCGCCGCCGTTGGGGGACGCGCTGTTGAAGGCGTGCGCCGGGAACGCGTGCGGGTGTGCGGCGGCGAGGGCGCCCCAGGCTCCGCCGCCTGCGCCGCCGGGAAGCGACGACGGCGTGCCCGAGAGGCTCGTCGACGGGTACGCCGGCAGGCTCATGGCGTACTGGTGATGCGACGCGTGCTCGGCCGCCTTGGCCGAGGAGGAGGACGACGACGACGACGCGACCGGGATCCCGATCGCGCCGTTGGCCGCACCGGCGCCGCTGCCAGGCGTGGCCGCCGGGCTCGGGTCGGCGCCCTCCTCACCGGTCCCGCTCGCGGCGCCCGCCGCCGCCGCCGCCGCCGCCACTGCTGCCGCACCGCGCCGGCCACCCGACTCGCGCGAGGTCGGCGACGGCCTGTCGCGGTCGTAGCCCGCGGCCGAGGACGAGCGCCTCGCGCTGCGCGAGCGCGACTGGCGCGGCGCCTTGCCGACGCTGCCGCCCCCGGTCGAGGCGGTGCGGCCCGTGCGACCGGTGCGCTCGGTTGACGCCGAGCGTTTCGACGAGGTGCCGCGTCCGCGCTCGGCGGGCTTGGCCGAGGACGACGAGCTCGGGACGGCGGGCGAGGGGAACGACTCGTGCTGTTGGGGCTGCGGCTGGGTCTGCTGCTGCTGCTGCTGCTGAGGTGGCGGCACATGCTGGGTGAAGTACGAGGGCATGCGGTCGAGCTGGAGGCGCGGGCTGAGCTGCTGGCCGTCGAGGGGAGGAGGGTGCATGGCGGCCTGGTCGAACATGCCGCCGGCGGCAAAGATGTCGGTGTGGGCCTCGTGGCTGCCGTAGACAGCACGGGCATGGGGCTGGTGGTGGTGCCCTTGTTGGTGCTGGGGCGGCTGCTGGTGGGCGGCGGCGCCGAGCGAGGCGAGGACGCTCTCAAAGTCGAGGTCGGCGTCGCTGAGGACGCTCGTGCCCGGGTGAGGGCCGCCGAACGCGCCGTTGCCGAGCGAGCCGTAGTGCGACTCGGTGGCGAGGTCGTGGTGGTGCTGGTGGTGCTGGTGCTGGCCGGCGGGGGTGAAGCCGAGGAGGATGGAAGGGTCGATGCCGGGTCCTTGGCCCGGTTGCGGCGGGTGGCCGAGGTGGTGCTCGAGGTGGGACTGGTGGGCGAGGTGCGGGTACAGGTGGGCGAACGCGGCGAGGGGCTGGCTCGCTGGTGGGAGCGACGACGAAGAGTGCGGGGTGGGGGCGCCGCCGGGCAGATGGGGCAGCGGGAACCCTTGCATCTTGATGGGCTGGTCGGGTGCCGGTGGCTGGCTGGCTGGCGCGTGCCCATAGAAGGTGGCCATGGCTCGCGGGTGGAGGGTGGTGCGAGGGACGAGAGGGCGATGAGGATGAGAGCGAGCCCTTGGGCGGAAACGCGGGGTGGCGCGCGCGCCGGGGCCAGCCAAAAGTGCTCCGCTCGACGTGCTGGTGCAGCTGCCGGTGCTCTGCGGCGACCTTGCACTGCTCCGACTCGGTCCTGCTGTACAGCCTGGGCGAGGTTGCACACGTTGGGCAGGCTCGATGCAGCCGGCGGCCGCGACGCCAGCTCGTCCCGGCCGCAAGCTCCGGAACCTCGCTCTCGCTTCGACCATCACCTTGTGCTGCCGTCCACAGCTGCTCAGCACACTCCATCATGCTCACGGCCTGCCCCGCCGCTTTGCGCTGCGCCTCGCGCCCCGCTGCCGAGCAGTCGCTGTCTCCTCCTCCTCGGCCACCGTCTCGCTCTCGGCCGCCGCCTCCGCCCTCGCTACCTGCGTCTGCGAGCGCGCGACAGCTCGACATAGCCCTCAAGACGCGCTATCACCCAGCGAACGGCCTCGGTCACCGCTGTCGACCTCTCGCCACCGCCGCGCGCCGCCTCCGGAAGGCGCAAAGCTCCCTGTCCTCGTGCCTTTGCGCTCGCGACTCGTCGGGGACACCCTGCCACGATCGATCGTCGAAGCGTGACCACCTCGAGCCTGAAAGACGACCGCGAGGAGGGTGACCGAATGGTCGAGGTGGCCTTCTCAAGCTGCGAGCTGCGCAAGAGAGGGCAACGCTGCCCCTCTCTCGAGCTTGACACGTCCCAGGTCTCTCTCGAGACAGTGTAAGAGGCTGTGCGTCGAGTCTCGAGAGCAAAGGAGCGAATGCGAGAGGGCTGAGCGAGGTCAAACTGCTTCGCTTTCCCCTCGACCGTGCGACTCGACACTTACGAGGGTTCCCTCTAGCACTGTCTCGAGTCCCTCTGCACGTGCTTTATCTAACCCTCGAGCGCGTCCTGAAAGCGCAGAGCCGAGAGCGAGAGCACCAGCTCGAGACGAGACGAGACAGACGCGAGGTTCTCCCGCTCTCGAGCAAGATTCGCGCCTTGTTTCGCTCTCTGCTCACTCGGGAGCTTTCGCGAGGTACTCAGGACCATGTGTCGACCTGTCCTGCACGTACTCGAGCCGTGTGGCAGCACGTCGAGACGTTCGAAGAGCGCCGAGTGTGGGGAAGTGGCGGAGCTGGCACGCGCGCTGTCCTCTCGCGCCTCTTTTTCTCGCTTCTCGCTCGCCGTCTCGCTCAAGGGGGGTCGTGTTGCGTACCCAGACCTGCAGGAGAATATGCTCGAGACGCTCGTGACCTTCGCAAGCCGAACCGTGTCGAGGTGCGAGAGAGAGGACCGACTGAAGGTGAACCGAATGCGTGTGGCGTGCGTTCAGAAAGTTGACCTTTCCTTTGTCAAACCGGTTTGGCTCGTCGGCTCCCTCTCAGCATGCCACCAGAGCGGAGGCTTTCCTGCTACAGGACCGTCCGCTCACCGACACTTTAGCTCTGTGCAGCGGTATGGACGACTTCCCGGTGTGGCTCCGGCTGAAGAATGCCTCGCTGTAGGATGCCTATGCAGTCACTTCGCGCCTTGCGCTTTCTCTTCTTTTGCCTCTCGTCGCTTCTTTTTCGCCTTTGCGCCGCCCGCAGGCTCTGCTCTTTTTGCTCTCTCTTTTGCTGCCGCTTGCTTGCCTCGAGCCGGAGCTTGAGCTCGCTCGCGCCCTTGGTCGCGCACGAGTCCCTCGCCTCGGACCGTCTGCGCCTCTCTCTTTCTCTCTCTCTCTCTGAGAGAAGCTCCGACTCGTGCTCGTTGCGAATCGAACCTCGGCTATGCATTTTCAATGATCGCGATCCGATTAGGCTCGAACGCTGGTCAAGCTTCGCTTGAACTCGCTTTACTTTTTTTGCTATTCCGGCTCGCGTCGATCGGCTCTTTCGCTCGCCAGGGATCGAGCGCGTTCTTCACGCGCTCACCTGTACAGCTCAAAGGTCGACCTGCGACTGCGATGCAGGAGGCGCTGCGGCGACGAGGCACGAGCCGTCGAGAGCGAGGGCCCGAGCGGCCTTCTCAAACGGCGACGGGCCGACGAGCGCACGACTTTGTGCGGCTCCCTCGAACTGAGCGGTGCGCTTACCTCTCGAGAGATCGAACGAGACGGCGTCGAGTGACCGGCGAGAGAGCGAGAGCGAGATTGAGGACTTTTGAGCTCCGTCTCCTCGAGGTCCAGGAACCGCCCACAGCTCACTTTGTGCGGGTACTGTTGGGTTCGCGACTCGTTCGTCACGCCCTAGTGGCCCTTGCTGTCGGTCCGCGATCCTTTCGAGCCCAGGACCCACGCGAGAGAAGAGTCAGCGACGGTCGAGTTGGCCTTCTCAAACGGCGAGGTGCGCAAGAGAGGGCAACGCTTCCCCTCTCTCGAGCTGAACACGTCCCAGTTCTCTCTCGCGACGGTGTACGAGGCTGTGCGTCGAGAATTGAGAGCAATTCGGTTTAGAGACACGCGGACCAGGCCGTCAGGCGGCGGTTCTCACCAAGTCCTCAGCAACCTTCTCAAACCGAAAACCTGTCGTTTCTCTCTGTGACGGTTGAGCCCCGGCGCCGTCTCTCACGCGCGCACTTACTGAGTCGTGACGGACGTCAGGAGAGTCGCGCGTGGCATGCTAGATCGAATACCGGGAGCCTGAGCCGCGCAAACGCCTTTCGCAACCGCCTGTGGGCGCCGACTCCCTGATCGCCAGTTGCGCCGGTCCGTGCGAGCGTCGACACGTCAAACTCGCGGCGAGCGTATGAGCGCAAAGGATGAGGCGTCCCTGCCGAGGTGCGGCCGCAGGAACCCGCGTCGCACGGAGACGTCTTGGTTGCGCGACGACGCCGGATGCGAGAACGCCGGACGAGAGCGGCGATAGACTTCAATTTGGGAACTAATGTGAGTGCGTCAGCTCTGCCTTCACCGAAGATCGTATCGTCCAGTGGTTAAGACACCACATTGTGGAGGCAACCAGCTCTGACCTGGCGTACTTTACTGTGGAGACCCGCGTTCAATTCGCGGTACGGTCATCTTTTTGCCGTCTGAAGCCTTCGCCGGTAGCAGCTGCGGTCGAGCGGGACGGGAGAATAGGGGTCCGTGCGCTTGCTCGTTCGCTTCTCTCTCTGGCGCAGCATCGCGCAGAGGTATCGCCCAAAGGGAGGTACCGACGAGCTGCAGTTCACACAGTCGGTGCACCACGCACAGTAGGTGCGGGCCAAGCGATGAACGGCGCACTTAAAAGTGCCGGCTGCGCTCGCCCGGACCCCTCGCTCTCGTGCTGTCGCCAGCGCACAGCTGCACCTGCGCTTCGGGCGCCGCACTCTGCGAGAGAAAGCTGTCGACGTCGAGCCGGAACTGTGCGTCGAGCGCAAGTCTGCGCCGTCCGAGAGGCGAGAGCGGAGAGAAAGCGCATCGTCCTCGTGCTCGCAAGAGAAGCCCGGCCTCGCACGCCCGCTCTCGCAGAAAGAGACGTCTCTCGCAAAGAACCAGGCCGTCGTCGAGAGCAATGGGTTACACGCTCTACGCCTGCCCCCGCCGCATGACATTCCTGCGCACCCGCTTCCTCCCTCCCGCCTCGGCCGCATCGACGCTCAAGAACGGCACCTCGCGCCACTCGACGCCGGCGACACCGTGCTCGCCTGCGTCGTCCGGCGCCGCCCAGTCGAGCATGAGCGCGACAGGGAGGTCGAGCTCGCCCTTGATGACGCCGAGCGAGGCGCGCGCGCTGGCGACGACCGAGGCGGGCACGGGCGTGTGCACGTGCAGCGTCGTCGACGACGAGGACGCGTCGGGAGCGGCGGGCGCGATCGAGTGCACGAGCGCGAGGCCGAGCGCGCTGCTGCTCGACGGCGAGGGTGCTGCGCCCGCATCGGCGGAAGGCGCGGCGGCGACGAGGGCGACGAGCGCGCCGTTGAGGGCGTGCAGGACGTGCGTGTGCGGGATCGACTCGCCGGCCGCGGTGGCGAGACGGACGCCGCCAGGAAGGTCGGCGAGCGTGAGGGCGAAAGGCGACTGGGCGAGGAGGGGCCGCGTAAAGTCCCACGCCGGCGTCGCCCCCTCGACGACGAGGGCGTGAAAGTACGACACGAGCGACAGGACGCGGTAGTCGGCGGCGGACCACTTGCTCTCGAGCGGGCTTGGCGGTGCGGGAGGGAGGAGGGTTGTGAGGGCGCCGAGGACGGGCGGTGCGGGTGCGTCGTCAGGCGTCGCGAACGAGAAGACGTGCGTCGGGCGCGCGAGCGCCTTGAGCTTGTCAAGGAGGTCGGCGCCGAGGCCCTTGACCCAGCCCTGCGTGTTGATGACGAGCGGGACGCGTTCGACGACCTTGCGGTCCTCGCGGGTCGACGCCTCGCCGTCGAGCGGGTACTCGACCTCGAGCGCGTAGGTCTCGAGCAGCGCTTGTGCGGCTTCGAGGTAGGCGCTCGGGTCGGAAGCGGGCGAGGTCGAGCCGAGGAAGCGGGACGCGAGGGGGAGGGCCACGTGGGTGAAAGAGGGGCCTGCGCGCAACGACAGACGGCGGGTCAGGGTCGACTCGAGGGCAGATAGGGACGGAGGAAGACGGACCAAGGACAGGTCGCCGCAGGACGTTGAGCGAGAGGAAGCCCGACGGCGTAAACTCGGGCTGGCCGAGGTCGGTATCGAGGTAGGCGACGGCGCCGTAACGGGCGAGGAGCGAGTTGAGCAGCATCTTGGCGAACGTGCTCTTGCCGACGCGCTTGGGGCCTTCGACGAGCGCGACGAACCGGTCGGCGGCGGGCTCGTCGTCGTCGTCATCGTCGTCATCATCTGCGGTCGAGAGAGGCGGGACCGAGGCTGCGAGTGCCGCGAGCCACGGGTCGAGAGGCCGCAGCCCGGCGAGGGAAGGCTCGGGCTCAAGAACCTGTAGGGGCCACGAAGTATCAGGCGCCGAGTCGGCGCGAGGCGAACATGAGGAGGCAGAGGACGCACGAGAGACCACGTCGCCCCACCCTGCGCCGACTCGATCTCGCCCTTGCGCCGCCCAAACATGCCGCCACCCTGCCCCATACCGCCCGCCACGAGTACGCGCTCGATGCCGTCAATACCGGTGACGAGGTCCGACACGAGGACGACGGCCACGTAGGGCGTCAAGTCGAGGGTTGCGCCGGACGGGAGGAGGAGCGAGTGCTGGAGTGGGGAGGCGAGAGGTGCGCCAAAGATGGGCGGGAGAGGGTGCGACGATGGAGCGAAGAGAGGGTGGCTAGTCGAGGCGGTCAGGGGAGGGAGGATGACGCCGTCGCTGTCGCTCGACGGGGAGGGAGCGGCGAGCGTGGCGCCGAGGACCTTGACGGAGCCGACGACCGGGGTGAGGGTGCACGCGCCGCGTAGGACAAGGGTCTGGAGGTGGAGAGCGGAAGCGAGTGCTGCTTGGGGACGAGGGAGAGAGCACGGGACGCACCTCGCCGACTTGAAGAGCGTACAGAACCGCCTCGCGCTGCACGCCGCCCTCGTCCACCACGGTCGTCTGTACCGAGTTGACGCCCTCGAGGAAGTGGAACGCGGATAGGCAGTACGGGTCGACGAACGCGCTGTTGCGGCGGGCGGTGCAAGTCAGGTCGAGGAGGGCGGGACGAGGAAGGTCAGGGAGGATCGAGGACGCACCTCTTCTCGCGCCGCCTGCGAGCGCGCACCGGGGTCGCCAGCTCGATCACGTCGGGCTCGACGTCGGAAGCCGGGTCGAGCCCCTCAGGCGGCGACACCTCGCCCGAGTCGACGTCCATCTCCTCGCCGTGCTGGACCCGGCCCGACCGCCTCGGCGCGGGCTCGGCGAAGTAGCGCGCCGGCCCTTTGCCCTTGTGCTGCTGCTTGCGCCGAGGCTGTGCAGCTTGAGGCAGCACGGCTTCGACCGACGACGACGAGGCGACCGACTCGCCGTCCGAGTTGCCGTCGTCCTCGGCGATGTCGGCGGGTGGTGGTGCAGGAGCGGGCGTGCTGGTCTGCAGAGTGCTGGCGGCGGCGGCGGCGGCTTCACGCGCTGCTCTGCGGGCTGCGACTGCCGAGAGAGGCGGGGCCGAGGGGGTGGAGGAGGACGCGGCGGCGGGAGGAGCAGCCGAGGTGCGCGGGCGCTTCTTGGCTGCAGCGCCGGCGGCTGGTGCAGGCATGTGGCTGGCCTGGCTGGTCGACTGGGCGAGGTGGTGCGCGGTCGAGGATGTTGAGCGAGGTCGAGCTCGAAAGCTCATCAGCTCAGCGTCGACTTTGGACCCATGTCCTCCCTCCCTGTCGCCTCTCCTAGGGCTCAGAGGCCTCAGGTGAGCCGCAGAGCAGCTCATCGGTGTACTGGGCGGCCGCACTCGCTGCTGCGCCGCCAACTCGCCACGTTCTCGTTCGCCCGCTCGCACTCGTCCTCGCGACTCGCTCAAGCACAGCTGCGGCTCAGCCGCTGCGGCAGAGCCAGCCAGTTCTCTCGCACAACATGCTCCGCAGGCCTTCGCGGCGTCCCAAGATCGTCGCAGGGCTTCGAGCGCGCGTTAGCTCCTCGAGCTTGCCGGCTCGAGTCGACTCGGGTCGCCCTGCTGCTGTCCGCCCAGCTCAAAGCCGGCGTATCTCACGCTCGTGCTCAGTCTCTCCTGCTCTCGCTGTCGATGCGTGATTGGAAAGCATTGCAGCCTCGTCTCAAGCGGCCCTCCTCATCGTCCTTCTCAAGCTGCCGCCGCGCACCCCTGTTCCCCCGGTCCCTGCTCGCCTCAGACGACCGCCCCGGCGCTCGCCTCGTACTCGACGATGTCGGCGAGTGCCCGCTCGAACCGCGCAAAGACGCTCGGACCGAGGTCGGCCTCCGAGAAGGTGGGCCAAACGGTGCGGATGAGGCCGCCGCGCTCGTCGAGGAGGTGGGTCCGACGGCTGCGGGAGAGTCGAGGCCCTCGGTCAGTGAGCCCGTCACGATGTGACTGGGAGAGAGAGAGGAGAGAGGGTCGGGCGTACAAGAGCGGGTCGGTGCGCATGTTGTGCACGAGCGAGATGAGCTTCTCGACCTGGGCGCGCGTCGTCTCGTTCTGCTGGGCGAGGCGTATCGGGAGCACCTTGTCGAGGACCTGGTGGTACGCGACGCCGATGGCGTTGCGGGCGTCGACCATCTTGGACCCAATCTTGGCGTACTCGCGCAGGTCGACGTACTCGTCGGTGAGGAGGACGAGGCGGCTCGTCATCAGGTCTGCGCATCGTTCCACCGCTTCAGTGCTCATCTCGGGAGTGAAAGGAAGAGAGAGAGAGAGGACGCACCGATCCTCGGGCCGAGGCGGTAGGCGTTCTCGAGCGCAAGTCGCCAGACGGCGTTGTGGTTCACGTGCGGGGCGCAGTCGGGCACGCGATGCGGCAGCTTCGGAAGCTGTCGGCGGACGACCTGGCGCGAGAGGAGGGCGAGGTCGTCGGCGGTGACGGGCGGGAGGAAGAGGTTTGCGTTGGGCGCGATCGCCTGGAGGAGCGCGAGTTGGCGGACGAAAGCTCTGCAGGACAGGGCGAGTCAGTGCCACTCTGTCGAAGAGGATAGATGAAGGTGGGCGCACCCCGGGTGCCACTCGAGCTCTGCCGCCGTCTCTCCGACATACCGCCACGGACCCTCCCTCGCCGACTGCATCGCCGTCGACTGCGCAGTACGGCTGGACTTGCTCTCGCTCGGGCCGCCGTCCGAGCGCCGGCGCTTGGCAGCCGATGGCACGAGTGCCGCCGAGTCGTCTTGCCGCTGCGCAGCTTCCGAGGGCGAGCGAGATGCCGGCGGCGTGAGAAGGGGCGAGCGTGGGCGCTTGGTCGGGATCTGGTTCTCGGCGGCGGGCTGCGTCCTGGGCATTACAACGAGGTCGGTCGGCGTGCGAGGGACGTCGAGAGAAAGGTGGGCGCACTGGATGACTTGGATCGCGAAGCCCTGGGACGTGGTCCACTTCTCGACGGTCGTCTCGAGCTGCTCGAACCGGGCGTCGCCGCTGCCAAACTCGCCGATCACGAGCTCGAGCGTCGAGTCCGACACCGTGTTGTCCTTGTCGAGACCGACGTGCAGGGCTGCGACCTCGAGCGTGCAGTGGAAGTCGGCGACGGCTCGAGCACCCGGGCTCGCGAGAAGGTCTGCGGGTGCGTCGGGTCAGTTCGACGCTCCTCTCCCTCGCCGAGGGCTGGAAGAGAAGGATGGACGCACACTTGAACGCCGTGATGTCCTCGGCGAGGACCTGCAACAGGAACTGGCCGCCCCTCGTGACGACGAGCGCCTCATCCGTCACTTCGAGCGCGAGCCCGCCGACCGCCTCCTTGCCCATGCCCTGACGGACGAGCCGGCAGCACTCGATCGACAGCGTCTGCGAGCGACTCGGCGCCTGCGACCCCTCGCGCTCGTCCTGCGTCTCGGCGGCGCGCTGCAGGAAGAGCTCCGCCGCCGCCTGGGCCGCCTGCGGCGACTGGCAGTGCGGGTTGAACTGGACAAGGACCAAGTGCGCGATCGACAGGAGGGTGGGCGAGCCGGGCACAAGGAAGGTGAGGGGGAGGTCGAAGAGAGCTGCGCGAGGGAAAGGTCGGCGGGCGGCTGGCGAGAAGGAGGAGGTCTGGGACGCACGCTCTTCCTGCGAGTCTCGCCTGCTGCTGCTTCTGTACCGCGTCCTGCGCTCGAGGAAGTCGACGTGTGCGCGCTGACGAACGAGCGGGTGGACGTCGAGGCGGAGGGACGCGACGGCGAGTCGTGCGGGCGAGAGCGAGGCGAGGTCGGTGAGGGACACCGGCGCGCGGGTGTCCTCGAGCAGCAGACCGCTGTCGAGCGCGAGCATGTTGGCGCGCGAGCGCACGCGTGCGAGAGTGGAGAAGCGGAAGGGAGGAGTCCGGCGGGCAGCGTGCGGACGGCGAGGAGCGTGGCCAGGACTTTCCGCGGACCTGGGGGAGAGGATGCCGTCTCACTCTCGTCCAGTCGATCCTGAGGAGCCTGGTCCGACGGGAAAGGCGCGCATCTCCAAGGTGAAGCGGCTCCGACGACGACGAGAGAGCGTTTCGCCTCCCCAACTCGCCTTCAGCGCTTTCCTACGCCAAACGATCACGCTGCGACAATCGAGAGACGCCCTGAGAGTGCGTGTCCGTCAGCCGGCGGACGATCGCGAGGAGCGTGCGGACCCGCGCTCAGTCCTCCTTCGCCTTCTCGTCGCCGCTTCGCCGGTCGGGCGAGTCGCGCGCGTTCGACGACGCGCGGCTCTCCTCCGCCCCGTACCCCTCTCTACTGCTGAGCCTTTGCTTCTGCGTGTCGAGCCTCTGGCTGTCGAGCTACACAGCAGACGGTACCGGCGGCTACGGTCGGGCCCGTCCGCGACGTCACGCTCCTCGACCGCCGCTCGGCGCTTCGACCACGCCTCGTCCGGCGACGGCCTGCACTTGCGCCCCACCGCTGCAGCCTGCCCGACATGCGACTCGGTCGACAGCGCACCCGGGTCGAGCGACCCTCGGGCTTCGCTCAGCGCTCCCCTCGCGCTCTGCTTTTTCGGGCGGCTGAGCGGTCGTGCACGAGGTCGCCAGCTGCAGCAGGACGACGACGCGATGCGTCGATCTAGCGCAAAGTGCGAGGCGATCGCTCCAGCATGGCTGTTGTTTGAGCCCGACGCGACGCTCACAACAAGGGGCCCGTCTCGACGCGCGCCGCGTTCCCTGCCTCGCGAGAGGCTGTCCACGCCGACCGAGCCTCGCCCTGCTCCTCCTGCCTCGTCCCTTTCATCGCCTGTCTGTATCTCGACCCGCACGGTACATCAGCTGTACGCGTCCTCGCCGCGACCGTTCGTCCGACCCACCCACACTCGTTCACCCACCGCCAGCTCGCCATCGCGCAGACCGCTCAACCCCGACACTCGTTTAACCTCGCCTCTGCTGCATCATGCGCTCTACCTCCAGCATCCTCTCGGTGGCCGTCTTGGCCGCCGTCGTCCACGCCGGCGGCAGCATCGACAACACGGCTCGGGCGGCTCAGCTCCAGGTGCGCACGATCCGTCCTCTTCCCCTCGTCGAGCTCGTCGATGGCGAACGCGACGCTTACCTCTGTCTCTGCCCTGTCCCTCTTCCGACCTCGCCTTTCGCCCACCATGCCTCACATCCGAACTCGCTCCCTCGTCGGCCTTCCCAAACCGACCATCCTGCCAGGCCTCAGCGTCCACCCTGAGCGGCGCCGGCAACTACGTCTTCACGAACGTCAAGACGGGCAAGTCGCTCGACTTCCCTCGCAACGACGGCACGACCGACTTCTTCCCGAGCGACGGCGCGAGCGCTGTCGCCGTCCAGTTCTTCGGCAACGCCGCGCGCATCTCGGGCGGCAACAACAAGTGCGCCTCGGCGCAGTGGTCGTACGACGTCGAGGGCGGCGTGGACCACGCCGCCGTCTCGTACGCCTGCAAGGTGGGCTCGGGCCTCCTGACCGGCACCGACTCGCTCGAGGAGACCAAGCAGTGGTGCGTCGTCTCTCTCTTTCTCCTTCCTGCGCACGCTCTCTCTCTCGGGCGTGCTACTGACTATGTTCCGCCGCAGGTGGTACATCGTTCCTGCCGGCACGATCTCGGACGACTCGTCGGACGACTCAGCTCCTCCCGCCGACACCTCGAGCGACTCGTCGGACGGCGACGACTCGTCGGACGCCGTCGTCTTTGCCGCGTCGGACAAGACCAAGACGGCTGCCGCCAAGGTCGCCCAGGTCGATACCTCGCCCGTGGTCGACAGCTCTGCGAGCGACGACTCGTACGAGAGCCGAGGCTATTGGACGAGCGCGTCGTCCTCGATCAGCCTCGACGGCGTCGACACGTCCAAGGTCAACAAGCAGGACCGCACGACCTGGGTCTGCCGCCACCCAGGCTGGTGGCTCGCCGACCACCCGGCCTATGTCACCAAGGCCGGCCACGTCGAGTGCGCGTCCGACCTCGAGGCGTACCTCGCCGACCAGAAGCGCACCCGCATGACGCGCCGCTCGCGTCTGTTGCACTCGGACATGGCCAAGAAGCTCGCCAAGAAGGGCCAGCAGACGTTCTTCCTCGTTGCCGTCGACCACATCCTCGTGCGTCTCACCTTCTCAGCTCTTCCGTCTCCCCGCCCGGCATCGAGACCGTTGCTCACCTCTCTCCGAGCCCCCGCACAGGACATGGCGACGCGCGCCATGGCGCACGAGCCCGTCGCGACCGTTGGCGGCTACATGTCCACCCGGCTGAGTCTGTGGGACGAGGTGCGCCGTCTCTTTCTCTCTCCTTACCGTCGCGCTCGTCAGTCCTGACAAGCTCGTCGACTCGCAGAGCAATGACGGCCAGCTCTGGACCATCTCGCCGGCGTAAAAGTTGCGCTCGAACCTCTTCCGCCCCCTCCCTCCCCGCTCCTCCTACAACCTCGAGCGACTTCCTCTTTCTACCGCCGCTCGTCGTCCTCGTCGCCTACACCTTCACGCTCTGCGGCGACGTCCAGGATGCCCTCGACTCCCCTCCACGCCCCTCACGTCCGCCCTCCTCGATTCGCCCTCTCCTCGCGCACTTGTGGCAGCCGGCGAACCTCAACCTGTCCCTTGTCCGGAACCTCCTCTCGATCTCTGTACCCGTCTTTCGCAAGTCATCCCCCTCTCTCGTAACGTCGAGAACTGTGGGCCGTGCGCCGCTTCTCGACGTGCCTCTCCCTCTCGCACCTCGCCCTCGCCTTCCCTCGCACGTCGTCTCGTCCTTGTTCTTGTCTCGCGCCTTGTACAGGTCTATGGGGCTGTCACTAGTTGCTATCACCACGTATTCGAGCTCTCGCTGGTTCGTCCCGAGCTGAGCGAGAGAGAGACAGAAGCGACGGCGAGAGCGTGCGAGGCCTGAGCGCGTGTCGCCCTGCGTAGTTCGCCGGAACTCGTCGAGCGGTCCACACAGACTCGAGCTCAAGCTTGTATTTGTATGTATGTACAGGCGAGCGCGACAACGCCGTCCGCGTGCGGATTGGCAATGTCAGAATTCGGCCGAAGCGGCCATTTCAAACCCGTGAGCGCTTGTCCTCGGCGACGGCGGAAGCTCCGTCCCTCTCGCCTCACGCCACTCCATGCTCCTCAGGGCCATCGCGACGCTCGGACACAGCCTTGCCGCCGTACACACGATCCGCACCGCCCTCGTCGCCCGCCCCTTTGCCATGACTGCGACTCTCGCCGCGTCGTCGTCCTCGACCGCCTCGAAGGCGACCAGCTCCGTCACGGCCGCATCGCTCGACACGCTCGCCCCGCACGAGGTCGACTCGCTGTACCGGCCCTTCCTCGCGACCAAGAACGCCGCCGACGAGCCCGACTGGACGGCACACCTCGAGCTCGACACGGTGCGGCAGATGGTGCGCGACGCGAGCGAGCAGCGAGGGCAGCCGCCGATCAAGGTCCTCGTCCTCTACGGTTCTCTGCGAGAACGGTGCGTCTCCCTCCTCTCGCGAGCGCACGCACCGCAACGAGGAGCTGACCTCGCTCGTCCGCTCGCAGGTCGTTCTCCCGTTTGACCGCGTACGAGGCCGCGCGCATTCTCGCTCTCGCCGGCGCCGACGTGCGCGTGTTCGACCCGACCGGGCTCCCGATCAAGGACGGCGTCTCGGAGAAGCACCCGAAGGTGCTCGAGCTGCGCGCGCTCAGCGACTGGTCCGACTCACACTTCTGGGTCTCGCCCGAGCAGCACGGCACCATCACGGCCGTCTTCAAGAACCAGAGTGCGTCCCTATGTCACTGTCTTTGTCCCTCGCCGAAAGAAGGCGTGAGCTTACGACCCTCGAGTGCGCGCAGTCGACTGGATCCCGCTCTCGGTCGGCTCGGTGCGGCCGACGCAGGGGCGCACACTCGGCATCTGCCAGGTCAACGGCGGCAGCCAGTCGTTCAACACGGTCAACGTGCTGCGGCAGCTCGGCAGGTGGTGTCGCATGTGGACGGTCCGTCTCTCTCTCCCTCTCGCCTCTCGACGGTCTCTCTCGACCCGCACGGACTGACCCTGCCCCGCCCCCTGCCCTCGTGCGACGCAGATCCCGAACCAGTCGTCGATCCCGAAGGCGTGGACCCAGTTCACGTCGTCGGACCGGCTCATGCCGTCGTCGAACCGGGACCGGCTCGTCGACGTGTGCGAGGAGCTGGTCAAGGCGACGCTCCTCCTGCGACCGTACGTCGACCTCCTCGGCGACCGGTTCTCGGAGCGCGAGGAGAAGCGCGAGCACGGGCGGTTGAGGACGCAGGCAGAGACCGAGGCGGCCAAGAAGGCGAGCGAGGAGGAGAAGCGGAAAGTCGACGAGCAGGCGAAGCGAGGGTCCGAGGTCGCATGAGCGGTCGTCGTAGAGGTTTGTATTGACATAGATGCACTCGTGACCGTGCGCTGGTCGCAGCAGCGCGAGTGAGAGCGAGAGCGGACTGAGCAGGTTCGGCGAGCAGCAGGCGAGCCGAGAGCTCGACCCGTTGCGACTGAGTCTAGGTGTGGACTCAAAGCTAGCCAAGAAGCTCTGTGCGCAGCTGCGCCGCACGGACTAGCCAGAGCGGAGGCGGCGAGAGCGTCGGCGTGGTTCGAGGAGGAGGAGGAGGAGGAGAAGGGGCAGCTCACCTCCCTCCCTCCCCACCCAGCCTCACGAGAACTAGTGAGCACCGACTGCCTCGTTCGAGACGCATGCAGGACCCCGTCGCTGACTCTGTCGCCTCCCCTCCGCGCAGTGTCGGGTCGTCGTCTCTACGTTGGTCGCATCCCGCAGCAGGCCTCGCGCGCCGACTTTGAGCAGCACTTTGGTGCGGTTGGCCGCCTCGTCGACATCCGCATCATGGCTGGCTTTGCCTTCCTCGAGTACGAGTCGCTCAGGGTGCGTCGCCGTCGTCTTCCTCGCGTCGCCCTCCCCCCGCCGCCCACTTTCCTGACCCCGTCCCCTCTCCCTACCGGTGCGTGTGCACTCGCAGGATGCCGAGCAGGCCGTCGCCGACTTCAACAACCACGACTTCTGCGGCGAGCGGTGCGTCGTCGCTCCTTTCCCTCCCTCCTCGCCCTCTTGCCCCCCTCGATCACCGTGTGGAGGTGCCGAGCTGAACTGTCATTCGCCTGCAGCATCCTCGTCGAGTTTGCCAAGCCGCCTCGCAGCATGATGGACGACCGGTACGTCCCACTTCCTCCCGCCTCTCCCCCCTCGCCCGTGCTGACCGTCCAGTCGCGAGCCCAGTTTCGGCGGCCCTCCTCGCGGTGCGCCGTACGGTGGCGGATACGGCGGTGGATACCCCGGCGGTCCCGGTGGCTACGGTCCCCCGGGCGGCCCGGGCGGGTACGGCGCGCCGCGCGGCTTCGACCGCCCTCCTCGTCAGAGCGGCTACCGCCTCACGATCTCGGGCCTCCGTGAGGGCACTACGTGGCAGGTGCGTCCCTCGCTTCCTCTCTCTCTCTTTCTTGGTGTCCGAGTCGAGTTGGCGTGGGCAGGCGGGAAAGAGCGATGCGGCGCGAGGAGCTCGAGAGCAGGCGGGCTGATCGAGCCAAGGAGGTGCAGCTCACGTCGTCGATTGGGCGGCGTGAGGGCATGGCGTCGACCTCGGTGGGCGTCGTCGCTGCGGCTGGTTGAGGACAGGCGACGAGGCTCGTCAAGCTGGAACCGGCGCCGTGGTCGTCGCCGGGTCGTTCCTGTCGGAATGGCGTCGTCTCAAGGACCTGTCGTTCTCGTGCGCTCGTCGGGCGTGGACGTCGCCATGGGCTCGCCGAGGTCGTCTTTGGCTGTCGTCGCTCGCCGATTCGGGCGCGCAAGCCTCGTCGTCGTAGGACCGGGTCACTGATCGTCGTCGTCCGCGGTTCGTCACCTATAGGAGATCAAGGACTTTGGCCGCCTCGGCGGCAACGTCGGCTTTGCCGACGTCGACCGTCGCGACCCGACCATCGGGTGCGTCCCCGCTCGCTCCCTCGTCCGGCTAGCCGGAGCCGCCCTGACCCAGCCTCTTCCCCTCGCAGCTTCATCGAGTACTCGTCGCGCTACGACGCCGAGGAGGCGATCCGCAAGCTCGACGGCACCGAGCTGAACGGTGCCGTCGTCGCCGTCAAGGACGAGGTGCGCCCACATTTGCCGCCCCTCACATCGACCTCTCGCCCTCGCTTACCCCGCCTCTTTCGCGCTCGCAGTCCGGCGGTGCCTCGGGCGGCCGCGATGCCGCTCCTCGCGGTGACGAGGGCTACTCGCGCGGTGGTCGCGACCGCTACGACGAGCGCGACTCGCGCCGCCGCTCGCCGTCGCCTCGCCGTCGCTCGCCGTCGCCCCGCCGCTCGCGCAGCCCGGCGCCCCGCCGCCGCTCGCCGTCGCCTGCGCCGGTCGAGCGCGAGCGTGAGCGTGAGCGCTCGCCGGTCCGCGACAGGAGCCGCAGCCGCAGTCCGCGTGGCTACCGCGACTGAACGCGCGACGAGCGGTCGATCGGGTCGAGGAGGAGGCGGTTGTCGTTGGAAAAGTGGGCCCGCTTGTGTTGCAGGGACCTATCGATGTGCAACTCGAGCCAGCTTGTTTCTGTCTGTCTGTCTGTCGTTCTGCGAGCTGCAACCGAGAGATTGTGCGCCCCTCTGCCTCTCGCTGCTCCCTCGTCTCGCTCACCATGTTCGACCCGGTACGGCGGCTCGTCAGTGGGCGCAAGGCCCGCCTCGAGGACGATGACTTCTCGCTCGACCTGGTCCAGCTCACCGAGCGGTGCGTCGCCGTCTCGCTCGTCCTCCTCTCCCCGCGCCGTCATCTCACTCGAGCACACGCGCAGCATCGTCATCATGGGCTTCCCGGCAGAGGGAGCAGCCGCCCTGTACCGCAACCCACGGTGAGCCCCCAAGTCCCTCCACACAGCGCCGAGTCCACGCTCGCGCGACCGCCAGCTCCTCCTCCCCCACTCGTCCTCCTCGTTCCCGAGGTCACCTTCCTCGCCCAGCGCGTCCCTCCCTTTCCAGCTCCAATCCTTCACAGCCTCAAATGGGTATGCGCTGACCCGTACCCGCACCCACAGATCCGACGTCCAGCGCTACCTCGCCCAGCATCAAGGCCACTACCGCATCTTCAACCTGTGCCCTCGCTGCGAGAACTCGTACGACGCCGCCCACTTTGACGGCGAGGTGCGGCGGTTCCCGTGGCCAGATCACCACCCGCCACCTTTGAGCCTCGTCCCGCTCATGGTCGCCGAGGCGAGGAGCTGGTACGACGAGGACGAACGCAACGTCGTCGTCGTGCACTGCAAGGTGCGTCCTGCTCGTTCCCGATCTGTTGACGAGCCGACCTGACATCTCTGTTCGTGCACGCAGGCTGGCAAGGGCCGGTCTGGTACCTTCGCCCTGTCGCTCCTCCTCGCCCTCCCCGGCCTACCCTCGGCACCGGCGCTCAGCAGCAGCGACAGCAGCAGCTCGACGCCGGCCAAGAGCGACAAGGACGCCGTCTACGGTCCGCTGGACCCGCGAGCCGTCCTCGGCAAGTCGAGCGGCGACATCTCGTCCCTGTCCCTCCAGGACAAACTCGAGTGCGTCCCTCTGCTCCCTCGCCGCGTCCATACCGTCGACCTGACCATCGAGACCCACAGGTACCTCCTTCGCTTCCACACGCTTCGCCGCATGGCGCCCGGCGCCAAGAGCTACGGCGTCAGCATCGCGAGCCAGCGCCGCCTCCTTGGCTATTGGGCCCGACTACTCGGCGGCGACGACCCTCGGCGAGCGGCGAGTGAGGGAGGGCGCCGGGTCGTGCTCGAGTACGTCAAGGTGAGCGGCAAGGGCGTGAGTGGTCTGGGCAAGCTGGCGGCAGGAGGGAGCGACCGCATCGCGATTCAGGTGCGTCCCCTCGCTCGGACCCTGTCTTTCTCTCTCTCTCTCTCGAGGCCGCACTGATACCTCGGCCGCCATGCAGGTCCACCGCTACAAGAACTCGATCGAGGCGTCTTTGCGCGCCAAGGAGCTCGCCCTCTCGTCGACCGCGCCACCCGAGCGCTTCGACGATTCGGCATGGGACGACCGCGACGACATGATCGTGCTCGCCGGCGGTCTCGTCGAGAGCTCGTCGCCCGGCCCTTCCTCGCCGAGCACGCCTGCTCGCGCATCGTCGCCGCCGAGGGCAGGCGCGGGCGGCCGCAGGAGCGAGGACGCCGCCACGCCTCGGAGCGGGACCTCGACCGCCTCGGCCTCGACGGCGAGCCTCCCGACGATCGTGCGCGCGACGCCCACCTCGTCCATCTCGGACGGCGGCGACGACGACGACGGCGAGGCCGGGCTCCCGCCGCCGTCCGGCACGCACGCCCAGGTCGAGTCGGAGCCGGCGGCCGCTCCGCCTCGCGTGCGCGTCCTCGTGCCCGACGCGGCGTACCTCGCGCCGGACTCGGACGAGCGGCGCGCGAAGGACGAGGCGAGGAGCGTGGCAGAGAGGGACGGCGGGATCGTGCTCGACGCCGAGCGCGAGGTTCAGCTGCGGTTCCTGCTCGGCAAGACGGGCGACAAGCACGCCAGGCTCAGCGCTATGGTGAGCCCGCTCTCTTTCTCTCTCTCTCCCTCCTCTCTGCGTGCCGCGACTGACGAGGGACGCCCGCTCGCAGGCCGCACTTGCACTCACGTGGTTCGTCCCCGTCTTCGAGGTCGACGGCGCCGAGGCCGGCCAGCAGAGCAAGGTCGTCATCAAGGGCAAGGACCTCGACTTCCGCAAGCCGTTTGCCGGCATTGACGAGGTCGAGATCGGGTGGCGGTGGCTCTGAGAGGAGCACGGGCGGTCGCTGTAGAAGAGGTGGACGAGGGAGGGATTGTATTGCCAACTGCGCCTCGCTACTCGTCCCGCCACCGCGCAAAAACTGCTCGCTCGATGCCCCATGGGTCCCGCACCACGTCCGTCTCGAGCTTCGCGCAGTCTGCCGCCCGCCAGTCCCGCAAGAGCCGCTCGACAGCCCTCGCCTGCCCTTGCCCGACCTCGAACGCGACGACGGGCGCCGAGCGCGGTGCACGAGAGCGCGCCGCGAGCAGCTCGTCGAGGAGCGAGACGATGCGCCGGTAGAAGACGAGGCCGTCGTCGTCGTCGGCGGCGGCGGCGCCTTGTGCCCGAGCCCGCCCGTCGCCACGCTCTTCGCCCTCGCCGACGAGCGCGCCTCGGTCCTCCCACGCTCGCACGCTCGGGTCGAGCTCGACGTACTCGGCCCGAGTGATGTACGGCGGGTTGCTCACGACGAGGTCGAAGCCGTCGCCGTCGGTGAGCGCGGCGGCGAACGACGGCGAGAACAGGTCGGCCTCGCGGACGGCGACAACGTCCGAGAGCGACTGGCGCGCCGCGTTCTCTGTTGCGAGAGCGAGCGCGGTCGGGGCGCGGTCGACGGCGGTGCACTGGACGGCGCGGTCGGCCGAGCGGAGGTGCGCCGCGAGGGCGAGGGCGATGCACCCTGAGCCCGTCCCGATGTCGAGGAGCCGGAAAGGCGGCGCGGTGGGAGCGCTCGACAGCGGCGGCGAGGAGGAAGTGAGGATGCGGGAGGCGAGGTGCGAGACCCAGTGCTCGGTCTCGGGGCGCGGGATGAGGGTGGGAGGGCGGACGAGGAGCGGGAGGACGAGGGGGTGGAACGGCTGGGTGCCTGTGCGTGCAAGCTGGTCAGTCGGTCCTCAATGGGGTACCCGAGAGAGTCGAGGGGACGTACCGAGGACGTAAGCCAGGGGCTTGTCGCCGTTGACCATGTGGGCGACCATGCGCTCGAGGACCGTGTGCCACTCGTGGCCTCGCTGCTCGCGAGCGGCCTCCTCGAGCCACTTTAGCTCCTGCACAGCTTGCTCATGGCAGTCTGGCGCGGCGGCCGGGTGGGCTTGTCGCTCGTAGTAGGCGGCGAGGCGGCGTGAGAGGGCGGAGCGGAGTGTGTCGGCGCTGGATGACGACGGCCTCGCTCGGGCTTGTGAAAGTTGGTGACGGGAGCGAGTCGATGTGGCACGGTACAGCGACCGCCACAAGTGCGCCAGGGTGGCTGTGGCGAGACGGAGCGGTTGAGACAGATGAAGAAGGCTCGGCCGCTCCTCCCTCTCCTCCCGACCAGCTCCCGCTCTCCGACTGGAGCTTGCAGAGCACGTCGAGCCTGCGCTATAGGCTGCGCGTGCAGTCGCCGCCCTCGTCCGACGCCCGCATCCTCGCCCCGCCTCGCCTCGCCCGACTCGCGCCCCTCCTCTCGACACTCGACGACTCGACAACGCTGAGCACGCCGTGTGCGCCGTCGAGGTGCTTGTCCATGCATGTGCAACCGCGCCGGGTTCAGCCAGCCATTGCTCCTGCGTTCCTTGGTGCGTCCCGCAAACTCTCTCCTCCTCCCCTTCCCTCTCCCTGCGTGCATCAGCTAACCAACACATTCCCCTACAGATCTGCTGGCACAAGGTCTCTTGCACCGCTCTCTTGACCGAGCAGGCCCGTAGCGGCGGCTCTCCTGCTGCTGCGGCCCCGGGTTGACGGCTGCTTGAGCGACCCGAGGGCTCGTTCGCAGTTGCGACGGCCCTTGCAGGTACCGCCCTCGCTGGATGCGGATGCACACACCCTCAAAGGCTCGCACTCTTGCCCGCTGCGACGCACCCGTGCCGCAAGCCGTCAGCTGGCTCTCGCACGGGCCATCACGCTCAGAGCGGCCTTGCCAACTTTCCCTGCTGTGCAGCGGCTGCTCCGCCTCGAGTTCATGCTTCTCGTCTCGTCGCTGCGGACAGAGCCACTGTTCGCTTTCGCCGCGGTGAGCGCTCCTGGGCGCGACTCGCGTGTGCACGCGAGCGGATCCTGTGGCTCGACGAGGAGAGCCGGCAGCGTACGTCGCGTTAGCGAGGTCTCGCCCCCGAAAGCCGGTAGGCGTCTGCTTGGACTTTCGGAGTATCATGTACTGCAATGTCGAGGTGCGAGAATTGGCGAGACCCCTTGGGCGCGTCGCGGTCGCGGCGGAGTTCCCCTCGAGAGCTCGCTCGCGAGAGAGGTGCTCGCCGCCCGCCCCTCACTCGCCTCTCGAGTCAGTGAGCGTGAGCGCCAGACCAGCTCGCGCAGCTCGCTACGCGCCACCACCCACCGCTCATCACACGCGCCTCCCGTCGTGACGACCCGACCCGACTCGCCCGACTCGCTCCTCCACGCCGCGCCTCCTCGCCTCTCGCCCACCCGGCCCAGCCCAGCCCAGCATGGACGCCGTCACGACTGCTGCTGCAGAAGCAGGCGAGTACGTCTCGACTTTCGACCCCAACGACAAGTACATCGGCCTCGCCCTCGCCGTCTCGTCCAGCGTCGCGATCGGAACCTCGTTCATCATCACCAAGAAGGCGCGTCCCTGGCCCCACTTTGCCCACCCAGTATCCACGAGGAGCATGCCTGACCTCCTGACGCGCCATGCAGGGCCTCATCAGCGCGGCAGACGCGCACGACGGCTTCGCGAGCAGCTCGTACAGCTACCTCCGCAACAGCCTGTGGTGGGCCGGCATGCTCACGAGTGAGTCTGCAGTCCCTCTCTATAGCGCACGAGGCGAGCGCGGGTCATGCTGGGCCGTCGCAGGCCTGGTCCGGCGCCGACTTGTTGCAGGAGGTGCAGGCGCGCGAGGGCCCGGCCAACCTGCAGCAGGACCCAAACTGACTGAATCTTCTGCCTCCCACGCTCGCAGTGGTCGTCGGAGAAGGTCCGTCTCCATTCCCGCTCTGCAGGACGAGGTGCCGCCGTCGGTCCGCACGCCCTCTCTGACCCTGTCCTCCTCGCGCAGTCGCCAACTTTGCCGCCTACACCTTTGCGCCGCCAGCCCTCGTCACGCCTCTCGGCGCCCTGTCGGTCCTCGTCGGCGCCGTCCTCGCCGCCATCTTCCTCGGCGAGCGCCTCGGCAAGATTGGTATCGTCGGGTGCTCGCTGTGCCTCGTCGGCAGCCTCGTCATCGTCCTCCACGCGCCCGAGGACAAGGAGATCAACACGGTGGACGAGATCCTCGAGTACGCGTTGCAGCCAGGTGCGTCCCTCTGCCTTGCCCTGCTCGAGCAGCAGACCCGACCTGACAACCTTATTCTCGCGCGCAGGCTTCATGTTCTACTGCTTCTGCGTTCTCGTCTTCTCCCTCTACATGATCCACATCGTCGCCCCTCGACACGGCAACTCGAACCCGCTCGTCTACATCTCGATCTGCTCGCTCGTCGGGTCCGTCTCGGTCATGGCCGTCAAGGGATTCGGCGTCGCCCTCAAGTTGACGTTCGCCGGCAACAACCAGCTGTGGCGCGCCGGTACCTGGATCTTTGCCTTCACCGTCGCCGGCTGCATCGCGGTCCAGATGAAGTACGTCGCCGACTCGTTCCTCCTCCCGCCTTGTCAACCGAGACGACGTCTCTCGGCGCCGATCCAGCCACTGACGCCCGTTCTTCCGTCGCGCAGCTACTTCAACAAGGCGCTCGACCTGTTTCCGACGACGTGCGTCCCTTTCTCCTCACCCTGCGCCATCGTCACCCAGCCGCGACCACCCTTTTCTCGCCTTCTTCCCTCGCCCGACGCCGATTTCCCAGGCGCAGGGATCCGCCGCACCGATCCGTGGTACCTTCACAGATAACTGACATGCTTTGCCCTTCCCACTCGTCACTCTGCAGCGTCGTGTGCGTCAACCCTTCTCCCCATCCTCGTCGCCTCCCTCTTTCGCTCTCTGCGTCTCACTGACTCTCTCTCGCGACCTCGCTCTCGTCCACAGCAACCCGATGTACTTCTCCTTCTTCAGCACGGCAACCTTGATCGCGAGCGTCATCCTCTTCCACGGTCTCGGCACGACCGGCGGCGTCAACACGTTCACCCTCTTCTGCGGCTTCTACACCATCTCGATGGGCGTGTACCTCATCGTGCGTCCCCTCTGTCTCTCCTCGACGCAGAGGCGCAGAGAACGGCGACAGACCCTGAAGCGCGCCCGCAGAACCTGTCGCGGTCCGTCTCGGACGCCGACGCCTCTCGGCGGTACTCGTCGGCCGCCGCGCGGCACTCGCTCCTGCAGGACACGCGCATCTCGCTCACGTCCGACTCGGGGCACGGGCACCACGCGCAACCGGACGCGCGGCGCAGCGCGACGCTGTACCGCGCCGGCGGGCTCACGACGGGCGGCGTCGAGCCCTTGTTCGACTACGAGGACTCGCCCGTCGAGGCTGCGCACGCGCACGGCAAGTTTGAGGACCGCGACCAGGGGAGGCGGCGCGGCGAGACGGCGGTCCAGATGGAGCACTTTGCGCTCGCCAACGACCACGACGGCAGCGACAGCGAGGGCGAGGGCGAGGGTGGGCGAGGCGGCGGCGGTGGCGGCGGGTACAGGAGGTGAGGCGGTCTCGCTGTCGGGCTAGAGCGAAGCGCACACGAGTAGAGACGGCGTGCATGTGATACCCCTGTTCCGCTGTACTCTCTTTGGGCGCCGGCGCCGGCGCCGGCGAAGCTCTCGAGAGGGGAAAGGACGAGGCTCTCGGAAGCAGTGAGGGCGATCGCGAGTTGCAGTTCTGCGTCTACGACAAGGTCTAGGACACCTCTGCTCGTGCGAGACGTCGAGCGCGCCACTCGTCGAGGACCGAGCGCAGGTCGACGTCGAACGTGAGCCGCTCGAGGACGGCATCCTCGCTCATGCCGCTCCCAACCGACCCGAGTCGCACGTCGTCGAGCGCCGGGAACGCGTCGAGTGCGGCGACGAGCGCGGTGACGCTCGTGCGCTCGCGAGGCGCGACGAGCGACGTGAGGGCGAGGCGGCGCAGGTGCCGCAGCGAGCCGAGCGCGCCGAGTGCGCCGACGACGTCGCCGAGCGGCGTCTCGAGCGCGAGGACGCGCAAGCGAGGACACGTCCTCGCGACGTCGTGCGCGAGCGCGTCGTGCCGCGTCACCTTGTCGGCCGTCGTCGTGCGCAGGACCTCGAGCCGGGCGCCGCCGACGGCGTCGAGGAGCTCGACGAGCGCGCCGGGCTCGAGCTGGTGCTCGCGCAGGTTGAGGCTGCGCAGCGAACCTGCGACGACGGTGCGGCCGAGCGCGGCGAAGACGTAAGGCGCCGAGAGGCGCGCGCTGCGCACGAGGGCGAGCTCGAACGAGTCGAGGGCCCACGGGATCGGCTCGTCGCCGTCTCGACCGCGGATGCGGGCGTCGAGGTTGAGGCGGCGCAGGTGGGGCCAGTAGGGGGCGAGGGCGGCGAGGTCGCGGCGCCACCACTGGGCGACGCCCCACTCGTCGAGGACGGCGACGTCGACGTTGACGACCCACGGGTCGGCGAGCGCGGCGCCCTCGCCGATGGTCAACGTGTCGAGGAGGGCGAGGCGGCGCAGGGCGGCGAGGAGCGCGGCCTTGTCGGCCTGGACGACGAACGGGAGCGAGAGGGTGCGCAGGGACGGGCACCGGGCGACGAGGCGCACGGCGACGCGCGACACGAGGCGACGGTCGACCTTGGCCTCGGTCTGGCACCGCACCGTGTACTTGCCCGCGTCGAGGGCGAGCACGCCCCGGGCGAGGTCCGGGCGCGCGTCGAGGGTCGCGACGAGGTGCTCGAGGCGGGCCAAGGTGCGAGGCGGGACGCGGTCGGGCGCGTCGAACGAGAGCCACGGGTCGCGGTACAGGGCGTGCTGGGCTGCGGTGGACCAGGTGCGCGAGACGAGGGCGAGGGAGCGGAGGGTGGTCGACGCGATGCCGGGAGGAAGGTCGAGGGCGGCGTCGCACACGAGCTGGCAGACGTCGTGCGGGAGGTCGAGGGGCGGTGGTGCTCGGCTCTGGTGTCGCTGCTTGGGCGTCGGAAGAGGTACAGGGCGAGGGGAACGCGAGGCGAGGTGGTCGGGTTGAGGTGGGGGGCGAGGGCGCGGAACAAGGTCAGGGAAGGCGTGCGAGGGATACGGGCGAGTGTGTGCGCACCTCGAGGTTGTTCATGTCGGTGTCGGTGCTCTGGCGAGGCTCTGCTGGACCTGCTGGGTTGCTGTCGCGAGGAAGGATCGCCCGAGGTCGAGCGCCGGCGGTTCGGGTCGAGGAGAGCGAGAGCGACACGGCGTCTGGTCGAGCGACTTGGCACAGGAAGGTGTTCTAGCCGGCTAGAAGAGCAGGTCTGCAGTGGTCGAAGCTGCGCGGAGCGAGCTGAGCCGTGTCGAGCGAGGCCGACTCGGCGCGACCACGATGGTCACGCTTCTTCCTCTTCTACACAGCGCGCACCTCTGTGAGTACTCGACAGACTCTCGCACTGGCTATACACCACCCTCTGACCCTTGACCTGGCCATAGCAACGCGTCCTCCCCTCTCTTCATCGACTCGCCTCCTCATCAGCCAAACCCACGGCCTCTCCTCTATCACTCGCCGGGTCACGCCTGCTGCGCTCCGCACAAGCCGGCATGGACCCTCGAGGCGTCACCTAGACCCTCTCGCCCCCGGCGCACCCTCCTCGTCCACCCCACCCTGTAAGCCCGCCTTCCCTCGTCTCCCCTCCCTCGCGTGCTCTCTTTGTCGCATCAAGCTGACCTGCCACCTCCTACCTCTGCAGCCATCTATTCGTGCATCATGCCGCATCATCCGTGACCAACCTCGTCCGCCCCGCGTCGACCTCTCCCTCGTCCTCGTCCTCTCGTCGATCTCCCGTCAGCCTCGTCGTCCATCAGCCGGGCTGGCGGCTCCAGCCGCACCTCGTCGACCTGACCGACGCGCCACTTCCTCGGCCTCTCTCCTTCTCGACCACCTGCACCTGTCCAGCGCCGGTCGCCGCGCGCCCGCCTCGACCTCGTCAGCGCGCGCACGACCTGCACCCGCACCCTTGTGCGCACCGAGCCGCTGCGCCAGCCCGACATCCTGCTCGACCAAGTCACCCGCGACAAGCTGTTGCGCGTGACGAGCGCGGCGCCGGGCAGGTCGTCGCTGAGCAGGTCGTCGCCGAGCAGGTCGTCGCCGAGCAAGGACGGCTCTCGTCAGCCCGGCGCGCACGACCAAGGTGCGCCCGTGCCGCCCGCCCGCTCGTCGAGCGTCATCCGCCTGACGCGCCCGGGCGCGACAACCTCCTGTCGTCTCGCCGAGTCGAGCGAGCGCCGCCGGCGCCCACCGCCGTCGCCGTCTCGCGCATGTCACGATCGGGCCCGTCCTTGTCCGCTTGCCGCACTACGACGGCCTCGCGCTCGTCGCCGCTGAGCGAGCCGGGCGCGCAGCCGCAACCGCACGCGCGGCACGACCCGGCGCTATCCCTCTTTCTCCTCGAGCGCTCGCCTTCCCCTTCCTCCCAACGCATCCCTCCTGCCGCCGCCCTCCTCCTCCTCCTCGCATTCGCCCTCGTCGCGTCGACGACCTGACCATGCCCTCGACCGGCAAGGACGACGTCGAGCTGCGCGGCGGCGGGCACGAGTGGCGGACGCGGCAGCGGGCGGCGGCGGCGGCTCTCGTTGGACACGGCGGCGGTACGAGGGCGCTGAGTGGCGGCGACGGCGAGAGAGGGACGTGCGCTCGTCGAAGCGAGGGTTGCAGTGCTCGATGTGCGACCACGACGTCGAGCCCTTGTGTTTCCGCTTGAGCCCTCTTCCTCGAGAGGGCGAGCGAGAGATGACAGCTTCGCCGCTCCCCGCCTCTCTCGCGCGCTCCGGTCGATCAAGGCGAGGCTTTCGACGCTCTCGTGCTCCTGTCTGCCCCGCTCAGGAGGCGCCGCGGTGTGTCCGTCGCTCGGTCGCCGTTCCGGTCCGCCTCCCCTGTCCGCCTCGCTCCTCTTCTCTTCCTCCTCCGCCCCGCCTCACACTCGCCATGAGCGCGCTCGACAAGGCGCTCTTGCGCGAGGACCTGTCGGCCCCTGTGCCCATCGCCAGCCTCGCCTCGCTGTCGCCCGCCCAACTCGCCCTCGCCAGCCTCCGGCCCGACCTCGACTTCCTCACCCGCCAGCGCGCCTATGTCGAGTTCCTCGTGCGCCGGAGCGTCTACCGCAAGAGCACTCAAGGCGACTCGGACAAGCAGCGTGCGTCCTCGCCCTCGCTCCTCCCTCCCTCCCTCCCGCCTCGCCGACTCACGCTCCTCCTTCCCTCGCCGCAGCTCTCCTCGAACGCCCGCTCGACTTTGACCGCCCTGCCTCGCCCTCAACCCTGTCGATCCCGGACCTCCTCCTCCTCCAGTTCAACCCGTCGTGCACCTCGGCGCACGAGGTCGACGCGGCGCGACAGCTCTTCTTCCGGCGAGCGCGCGACCTGCACGTCGAGGACGAGGCCGAGCGCCAACGGGCCCTGCGGAGCCTACGCGTCGAGCGCTCCGACCTGCTGTACGCCGGCGGCGTCCCGTCGTTCGCCCGAGGGCTGTCGCTCGAGGTCGAGGACCATGCGCTCGTCCTCTGGCGCCCGGGCAAGGTCATGATCAAGGTCCAGTCGCAGCACATCACGAGCTTGGACTGTGCGTCTTTCTCTCTGTCGTCAAGGCCTCCTTCTGTACATGCGACTGACCCTCGCATCCTGCAGACGCGACGACGGTCGACAGCAACGCGAGCGAGAACGACACGGACTGCGTGCTCAAGGTCAACGCGACGCAAGCTTCCCTCGCCGGCGACCTCCCTGTCCACAACGTCGACCTCAAGGTCCAGCTCGAGCGTGTCGGCGCGTCGAACCCGTGCTTCGAGAAGCTGCGGTCGTCCGGCCTGAGGTGGAGCGCCGTCGGAGCCTTTCCGGTCAACCTCGTCGAGTGCGTCCGCCTTCTCTCTCTCTCTCTCTCTCGTGTCGAGGAACGTCGCCCTGACTCTCCTTCTCGATACAGGACGCGCATCACGCGAGGTCAGCCTGCCGCCGTCCCTCCCTACCCGACCCCGCCAACTCGCGCCATGTCCCTCCCCGACGCCTCGCGCGACGGCAGCCCGACGCAGTGCCGCTCCACGACCGCCATCTCGCCTGAATCCTCGTCGACTAAGCGCCTGTCCACGTCGGACGAGCCGCAGCAGCAGCAGAACAAGCGCTTCCGCACGGCCGAGTCGGTCGAGCGGGAGAAGAACGAGGGCCTCTGGCGCTTCGTGTCCGACACGCCCGAGCACTCGAGCTGGCACCCTGGGTGCGTCTCTCGTCCTCTCTTTCTTCCGACTTTGAGCGGCCAACACCTGACGTCGCCCTCGTGCTCGCAGCCACCTCGTCCGCCAGCACGCCCTTTTGCGCGCCATCATGCCGAGCGAGCCGCGAGCGTTCCCCGACTTTCGCCTCGACGAGCTCGCCCTCCTGTCGCACGCCGTCGCACCCGCCTCGCTCCCGGTGATCCCGCTCGACGCGCCGGTGCTCGACCCGTCGATCAAGCACAATCCGCATGAGCGGCTCGCGCTCGAGCACATCTACCGCGGCGTGCAGCGTCTCAGTACGTCCACTCTCTCTCTCTCTACAGTCTGCCGGCACCCGGTCGAGCGGCGACTGACTCGCACGCTCGTGCGCAGGCCTCGACATGACGCGGCTCGTCCTCCTCACCGACTCGTTCCCCCACCTTCAGCTGTACGCCCAAAAGGTCGCCAAGCTGAGCCTCGCCAGGAACGCCGTCCAGGAGGCGTACGACACGGTCGTCCTCGACCTCGAGCAGCGCGTCGCGGGGAAGGAGACGGACGACCCGGTCGAGAGCTTGCTCTACTCGGTCCGCAAGATGCGGGACTCGGTCGACTTGTGCGTCCTCGGCCTCTCCCCTTCCTCTCAGCGTCCTCGCGACTGACTCGATCTCGTCGACCCCGACCACAGCTGCCGGCGCCACTTCTACCACGACGGCGCCCTCGTCCGCACGGTCCCGCCGTCTCTCACCGCCTTCAGCATCGGCAAGGGCCCGCTGCAGCGCTTCGAGGCGGCGCTCAGGGACATCGTCTCCTACGAGGAGGTGGCAGGGGCGATTGGCTGAGGTGCGGTGGCGAGCGGGACGAGGCTTGGAGGAGGAGGGCGGGGCTCGACTTGAGAAGGTCGTCGACTGCATCGTTCTGCTTGCGTGACGGTGGCTCTCGCCTGCGCACCGCGAGAGAGCGAGAGTTGCTCGATCGACACCGCACCGACGGCTTGCAGAGAGCCTCGAGAATGGTGCGGCGAGAGCGAAAGCGGCGGATGGGGACAAGCTTCGGCGCTTCGGCCTCGAGCACACGCTGCACGCACCGCCCTACCCTGTCGACACGTGCTCTATCGAACCCTCGAGCGCGTCCTGAAAGCGCAGAGCCGAGAGCGAGAGCACCAGCTCGAGACGAGACGAGACAGACGCGAGGTTCTCCCGCTCTCGAGCAAGATTCGCGCCTTGTTTCGCTCTCTGCTCACTCGGGAGCTTTCGCGAGGTACTCAGGACCATGTGTCGACCTGTCCTGCACGTACTCGAGCCGTGTGGCAGCACGTCGAGACGTTCGAAGAGCGCCGAGTGTGGGGAAGTGGCGGAGCTGGCACGCGCGCTGTCCTCTCGCGCCTCTCTTTCTCGCTTCTCGCTCGCCGTCTCGCTCAAGGGGGGTCGTGTTGCGTACCCAGGCCTGCAGGAGAATATGCTCGAGACGCTCGTGACCTTCGCAAGCCGAACCGTGTCGAGGTGCGAGAGAGAGGACCGACTGAAGGTGAACCGAATGCGTGTGGCGTGCGTTCAGAAAGTTGACCTTTCCTTTGTCAAACCGGTTTGGCTCGTCGGCTCCCTCTCAGCATGCCACCAGAGCGGAGGCTTTCCTGCTACAGGACCGTCCGCTCACCGACACTTTAGCTCTGTGCAGCGGTATGGACGACTTCCCGGTGTGGCTCCGGTTGAAGAATGCCTCGCTGTAGGATGCCTATGCAGTCGTTTCGCGCCTTGCGCTTTCTCTTCTTTTGCCTCTCGTCGCTTCTTTTTCGCCTTTGCGCCGCCCGCAGGCTCTGCTCTTTTTGCTCTCTCTTTTGCTGCCGCTTGCTTGCCTCGAGCCGGAGCTTGAGCTCGCTCGCGCCCTTGGTCGCGCACGAGTCCCTCGCCTCGGCCTTTGTGCGCCTCTCTCTTTCTCTCTCTCTCTCTGAGAGAAGCTCCGACTCGTGCTCGTTGCGAATCGAACCTCGGCTATGCACTTTCAATAATTGCGATTCGGTTAGGCTCGAACGCTGGTCAAGCTTCGCTTGAACTCGCTTTACTTTTTTTGCTATTCCGGCTCGCGTCGATCCGCTCTTTCGCTCGCCAGGGATCGAGTGCGTTCTTCGCGCGCTCACCTGTGCAGCTCCAAGGTCGACCTGCGACTACGATGCAGGAGGCGCTGCGGCGACGAGGCGACGAGGCACGAGCAGTCGAGAGAGAGGCCCGAGCGGCCTTCTCAAACGGCGACGGGGCGACGGGCCGACGAGCGCACGACTTTATGCGGCTCTCTCGAGCTGAGCGGTGCGATAACCTCTCGAGCGATCGAACGAGCCGACGTCGAGTGACCGGCGAGAGAGCGAGAGCGAGATTGAGGACTTTTGAGCTCCGTCTCCTCGAGGTCCAGGAACCGCGCACAGCTCACTTTGTGCGGGTACTGTTGGGTTCGCGACTCGTTCGTCACGCCCTAGTGGCCCTTACTGTCGGTCCGCGATCCTTCCAAGCCCAGGACCCACGCGAGAGAAGAGTCAGCGACCGTCGAGTTGGCCTTCCCAAACTGCGAAGTGCGCAAGAGAGGGCAACGCTGCCCCTCTCTCGAGCTGAACACGTCCCAGCTCTCTCTCGCGACAGTGTACGAGGCTGTGCGTCGAGTCTCGAGAGCAAAGGACCTTCTCCTCGTCGTCCTCCTTCCTGAGCGCAGAGTCGTGAGCGCGTCCTCGTGGGAGGGTCCTCGACTCGGCTCAGGCCTCAAGCATACGTCTAGATAGGTCGCTCGAGAGGAAGGCGGACCCGAGAAGAGCAGAACTGCGGGCTCGAGCGCGACCTTCTCCTCGTCGTCCTCCTTCCTGAGCGCAGAGTCGTGTGCGCGTCCTCGTGGGAGGGTCCTCGACTCGGCTCAGGCCTCAAGCATACGTCTCGATAGGTCGCTCGAGAGGAAGGCGGACCCGACAGGAGCAGAGCTGCGAGCTCCTCCTTGGCAGCTCTCGTCTTGGGAACGCCCGCTCGGACCGCCTCCGGACCTGCTCTTTCTTTGCTCCCTGACGCTCTCTGTCAACCGACACTGTGCTCAGAGTGGCTCGAGATGCCTGCTACCGTTGTCTCTGAACCGCAAGGAGCGAAAAAGGGGCAGAAGAGGGGATCGTAGCAAGGTCGTAGCACGTGCTACGAAGACTCGAGGGGAGGGAGGCTCGAGCGATTCTCGCGCGTTTGCTCCTGCCGGGACATTCACGGCGGGTCGGGCTGCTACGGCGCAGAGGGTCGAGAAATGAGAGACCACAAGCCAGCTGGATTGGAGAAGAGCAGAACTGCGGGCTCGAGCGCGACCTTCTCCTCGTCGTCCTCCTTCCTGAGCGCAGAGTCGTGTGCGCGTCCTCGTGGGAGGGTCCTCGACTCGGCTCAGGCCTTGAGCCGACAGTGATAGCTCAAGAAACGGAGCCGACAGTGACAGCTCAAGCTCGCTCTCTTAGGAAATCGAATTTCCCTTTTGTATTCTCTCCTTAGTGATTTGGAGAAAGGGAGCCGACAGTGACAGTGCAAGAAACCCGAGCCGACAGTGATAGCTCAAGAAACCCGAGCCGACAGTGATAGCTCAAGAAACGGAGCCGACAGTGACAGCTCAAGCTCGCTCTCTTAGGAAATCGAATTTCCCTTTTGTATTCTCTCCTTAGTGATTTGGAGAAAGGGAGCCGACAGTGACAGTGCAAGAAATTGAGCACCGACAGTCACAGTGCAAGAAAAGGAGCACCGACCACGACAGTTCGAGAAAGTGAGCTGGCTCTCCTTTCGAGCCAACATCGAGCTGCCGCAGGATTCTCACTTTCTCGAGAGCAAGTGCACGCTCTCTGTTAGCGCGCTACGATGCCGTGCGCCAACTTTCGAGAGCAGACGAGCGAGTGCGAAAGCGTCAGGTGAGGACGAGCTGCAGCGCTTTGACCTCAACCAGACGCTCGCACCGCTCGAGAGCTTTCGTGCGCAGTGTCAGAGGCTCTCGATACGGGCTCGACCGAGTCCTCGAGAGCGTCTCGCAGCCGCAGGAGTCGAAGCAGGAGCGCAGCGGAAGCGAGCAACGAGCCTTTCCTCTCCTCTCGGTCCTGGCAGTGCGCAACGCGCCCTCGCTGTCCTCCCTCGCGCCTTTTGCGTTCGCGACTCGTCGAGTCCGCCCTGCCACGATCTATCGTCGAAGCGTGACCGGCTCGAGCCTGGAAGAGGCGAGCGAGAGAAAGGCTTTCGAGGATGACTTGGCCTTCTCGAACCGCGAGCTCCGGCACCTCGCTCTCTCGAGGGCGTCACGGCCCGGCAAGCAGGACAGGGAGAGGAAATAGTCTGCATTGCCGCCAAACGGTTTGCGCCGTTCACCTCGCCCTGCGCTCGTTGCGGTAGAACTCCATGACGCGGCGCACGACGGCGACAATCTCCCTCGCCTGCTCGGCACTCTCGGCCTCAAAGTCGTAGCGCTTGTCGACGCCTCGCTTGGTGTGGACGACGATCTTGAACGCTGTCGCCGAGCGCCGGCTGACCTTGCAGTCGCGCACGGCCGAGACGTGGAACGAGGTGGTGCGGCCGCGAGTGAGGGCAGGGAGGTTGGCCTCGGGCGGCATGAAGTGGAGGCTGTACGTGCGGAGAGGGGCGCAAGAGACGTCAGTGAGTGGGCCGAGGAGGCCGAGGAGGCCGAGGAGGACGAGGGACGGCCGAAGGAGAAAGAGAGGCAGGGAGACGCACTAGTCGCCATCGACCGCCACGACACGCGCATGCCGTCCTCCGAGCGACATGGGCAGCTTGCGCAGGACGTTGAAGTGAAGGTACGGCGCAGCAGATGCGGCGGCGGCGGCGGCGGTCGACTTGTAGGCCGGCTGAACGGCGTTGTCGGCGATGAGGTGCGAGGGCGAGAAGATGGATTCTGCGCGAGGAGGTTCGGCGTGAGTCATCGCCTGGCCGTGCCTACACTGTGCGCTCGACGGGAGGGCGAGATCGAGTGAGGGACGTAGCGAGACGCACGCGATGGGTCCTGGTTCCCGCCTCCCGCCGCCGCCGACTTCCTCACGCCGCCGGGCCCGACCTGGGCGCGCAGCACGAGCTCGAGCTCGCGTTGCTCGCCGAGGCTCTCGACAGTCCTGTCGAGCGGGATGACGAGGTCGCCGTCCTGGAGCCGGACGACGAGCGCCCAGTCCCGGGCGGGCGAGCGGATGCCGCGCTTGCGGAGGATGAGCTCTGCGCGACGAGCGAGGCGTCAGTCTCTGTACGAGGGGGATCGCAGGAGAGAGAGAGAGAGAAGGGACGCACCGAGGACGTCGGCGAGGTACATGTCGCTCGGGACCTGCACGGTCGTCTGGACGCCGACCTCCTCGCCGTTCGAGAGCGCGACGAGGCCCTCGGCGGCCGTCAAAGGCGGGAGCGCGATCTTGAGCAAGACAGGGACGGCGAGCGCCGAGGCTGCGGCGCACGTCTGCGGGTCGAAAGGGCGCGCGCCGTCGGGTGCGGCGGTCGGCGCGTTCGTGGTCGTCGGCGGGGCGACGGCCGACGGAGGCGCCGAGGCGAGGATGCGCGAGGGCCTTCGAAAGATGGTGGCCTGCTTGGCGAGGTTGTCGTCAACTGCGAGGTGAAGGGAGAGGTGAGCTGGGACGGGGGGAGGAAGGAGAAGGAGAGCGGGCCGTGCGCACCTTGCTCGTCGTCGGCGCGAACGATGGCGAACTCCGTGAAGGCGAAAGCCGAGATGGCGCGAGTGCGCTCGAGAGCTGCGACGACGACGAGAGTCAGCTCGAGGTGCAGGAGAGAGAGAGAGAGGGCGAGTCGGGGAGGAAGAGCTCGAGCGCACCTGGAAAGTCCTCGTCGACCTCTCCATCCTCGACGATCCGCAAGTCCCACCTCGCCGTCTCCCTGCCCTCCCTCGCCTCGTCCTCCCTCACCTCGCTCTCGAGCCCCGGCTCCCTGCCCTCCTCCCAGTACGCCCACAGCCCGACCCCGATCACCTCCTCGACGCTCACGTCCCGCTTGACGCTCACCTCGACCGGCTCGTCCTCGCCCTGGCGCGGGAAGAACAACCGGAGGCGCAGCGCGTCGCCCTCAGGCCCGCCCGCCCCCGCACCGGCGCCGGCGCCGCCCGACCTCGCGACGCACGCGGCGTACAGCGTGCTGAACGGGTTGGCGAGCCCGCCGCGCGCGCTTGAACCTGCTGCGGCGTCCTGCGCGGCGAGGAGCGCCGAGAGCGCGCTGCGCTGCGGCGGCGCGGTAGCGGCGGGTACGCGCGAGAAGGTGGGGAGGAGGTAGGTCGAGCGAGGAGGGAAGTAGGGCCCCGAGAGGGAGGGCGATGCAGGCCGAGACGAGCGGCGGCGTGATGGCGGCGCGCGCAAGGCGACTGGGGCGGGAGAGGGTGCGGGCGAGGGCTGAGAGGGTGCAAGTGCGGGTGCGGGAGAGGTCGGGGCGGGCGAGGACGGCGAGTCCGGCGCCGCCGCAGTGGCGAGGACAGCGCCAGGCCGGATGTCGACCCTGCGGCGCTCGCGGACCTTGAGTCCGGGCGGGAGCTGGAACGCCGCCGGCTGCTGAGGCTGCTCCGGCGCCGGCGGTTCGTCGCCCCGGACCTGCGCCGAGCTCGGCGACCGCAGCGGCGGCGGCGCGCTGTCCATGCGCGCGAGCGGCGCGAGGACAGGCGCAGGCGTCGCAGGCGTCGGCGGCGTCGGGAGGCCGCCGCCAAAGTCGCTCGCGAACGACGACGACGCGTTGCTCGTCTGCCGGCGGCGCGTGGCCGGCCGGCTCACCGGCTCTGGTTCCCGCTCGGGCGACGGCGGCTGCGGCTGCGGCTGCGGCGGAGCGAGGACGACGCCGCCGGGAGGGATGTTGACCCTGCGGCGCTCGCGGACGCGCAGGCCTGGCGGGAGCTGGAACGCCGGCGGCGCGGCGGGCTTGTCCTGCGCTCGAGTCGGGGCCGGCATGCGGTCGGCAAAGTCCGAGTCGGGCGAAGTCGAGAGCGAGTCGGGTGCTGCTGGTGGTGGTGCGGGTGCTGGTGCGGGAGGCGGAGGACGAGGCGACGTGGTCTCGGCGGCGGCAAGGGCTTGACCCGGGCGGATGTTGACGCGCCGGCGCTCGCGAACACGCATGCCGGCAGGAAGCTGGAACGTCGGCGGCTCGGGTACGCGCTCGACGGGAGCGGCAGCGGCGGGAGCTGGCACGCGCACGCCAAAGTCCGAGTCGACCGACGACGAGGGGGATGGCGGTCGAGGCGCGACAGGTGCGGCAGCGCCGGGCGCGAGGACGTCGCCCGGGCGGACGTTCACCCTGCGACGCTCCCTCACGCGCAGGCCGGGCGGGAGCTGGAAGACGGGGACCTCCTGGCGCGGCGGCGGCGGACCCGCTCTCGACGGCGCCGGGCCGTCGGGAAAGTCCGAGTCGGCGCTGCCACTGCTCGACGCTCGACTCGTGCGACGCCGCCGAGAGGGCACGGGCGTCGAAGTTGACGACGAGTTGAAGAGCGACTGGCTCGAGCGGCGGTCCCTCGCGCTCGGTAGCGGACGCGGCGGCTCGTCGCCCGGCGAAGGAGGAGCCGAGGCGCCGACGCCGCCCGTGCTGATCGACGACGACAGCGAGCGCCTGCTGGCGAGGCGAGCTCGGTCGGCGAGGGACGAGGTCGACGGGACCGGGGCCAGGTCGACGGCGCTCGAGGGATCGGCGGCACGAATGGCGGGCGTCTGGCGGGGCGTCTTGGTCGGCGAGTGGATGACGACAGGAGGAGGCGCGAGACCGTCTGGCGGCGAAGATGGGCGAGAGCTGTAGCGAGAGATGGATCAGTCCCGGGCGCGAGGGAGGAAGAACGACGGGGCCGTGGGACGCACCTCGACCCGTCGACGTCGTCCCCTGCTCGAGACAGCCGCCCCCGTCCTTTCCATGTCCTTGGCCTGCCGCCCTCGACCTTCATGCCGGCGCTCGCGGCGCCCATGCCGATCGTCTGCGAGTACTGGAGCCCTCCTCCTGCCCGCTCTCCTCGCCTCGGCGCTGCGTCTCGCGCGAGTTGGGGCGCGAGTGGCGGGCTCCTGCGGCCCGACGGGGGACGGCTGCCGAGTTCGGGCCAGCGCTGCGGGTCTGCGGTGCCGGACAGGGCGATGTAGGGGTTGTTGGCGGCGAGGTCGTCGGGCGAGGCAAAGTCGACGAGGTTGTAGGCTGCGGTGCCGCCGCCGACTGCGATCGAGGTCGAGGTGGTCGTGGCCGAGAGCGAGGCATGGTTGGGGAGGACATGGCGCAGGTACGAGAGCTGGAGGGCGTGCAGGAGGAAGCTGCGTGAGGGGGTCGAGGTGAGCGAGGTGAACTCGGCTCAGACGAGGACGCAGGAGGAGATGACGGGCTCACTCTGGATCTGTGAGGACCGACATGGCCTCGAGCGCGTCGCCAGTGGTCGAGAAGAGCGAGTTGCCAAGAGGTGGAGCCCGGCTCGGGGGGTTCGATGAGGACGGCGACGACGGCGAGTGGCGACGGCGCGCTTGGCCTCGCGGTGCTGGTAAGGCCCGCTGAAAGTCGCAGCGGACTCGGGCCCAGCTGGTGGGACCGGTACGACGGGGAGCGAGGAGGACGACGCGCTCGCGCTCGCCCGATGTTGTCGCTCGTCCACCCGGTCCTCTTAGCCTCGAGCAGGGCTGTGTGCTGCACCGAGCCGTGCACTGCCATGGCACACACGCGCCCGCCGCCGCTCCACTTGTCGCACGCGCCCGCCGTCTCGTCCCGCCTCGCGCCGCCTCCGTCCTCGTCGTCGCCGCTCGGCCCGACTCAGCACCCGTCGAGCGACTCGCAGCTCCCGTCCAGCCCGACCACGAGCTCGTTCTACCGCCCCTCGTCCCTCTCGCGCCCGCCGCCAGGCCGCGCCTACAAGTCCACCTCGTCCGCCCGCCGCTCCCTCGGCGGCGGCATCGGCGCACACGGCCCCACCTCGTCCCCTTCCGGCCCGAGCGCCTCGCTCCGCGCAGCGCAGGAGAACGCACGCCGAGCACGCGCCCGGCCTCGCGCCCTCGAGGTCGGCGAGGGCGCTCCGGACGGCCCAGGAGGGTGGGGCGCCGACGGCGAGTGGGAGGAGTGGGACGCCGACGAGCTCGCGAGGCTCGACGCAGAGGTACGCAAGGAGCGCAGGAGGTGGGAGTGGGACATGCGCGAGCGCGAGGAGCGTGCGAGGGACGAGGGCAGGCTCGTCGACCTCGACCTCGAGGACCCGTCGGCCGAGGACGACGAGATGCGCGGCGAGGGTGCGTCCTTGCTCCCCCTCTCACCTCGACATCGACGTCGACTTGACGCCTTTGTCACCTGTCGCAGAACCACCCGACGACCTCCTGTTCGACGACGAGCTCCTCCCGTCGCCCGCGCTGTACCCGCCCCAGTCACGCCGCCTTCCCTCCCTCACCTCTGCCCCAGCCTCGTCCGCCTCCTCCGCCGCCGACTACCTCTCCGATCCCGACCTCGACCTCGACCCCGACCCCGACCCCGACCCAGACCTCGACATGGACCTCGGCGGCGCCCTCCCGCCGACAGACGACCTCCCCGCCATCTCCGCCGCGCTCCTCGCCGCGCCGTGCCCCGCCTGCGCCGCCACGCCCACCTCGCCGACCCCGACTGCGCCGCTCACCCTCGACGAGACGCACGGCCTCGCGTGCAAGGCGTGCGGGTGGAGCATCCCGGTCGAGGTGCTCGAGCCGCTCGCGGGCGCGTTCATGTCGCACGGGTGCGTCCTCGCTCCCTCCTCGTGTCAGACGTCTTCCTCGTGAACATGTACCGACTAACAGCGAGACTGGCGGACGCAGATCGGCAGCGGCAGGCCACGCGCCCATCTTGAGCTGGACGCGCTTCACGGGCACCATCGTCTTCTGCGCCGAGCGTGGGTGCGACGAGCAGTTTGCGGCCTGACGCCGGACGAGGAGGAGTGCGAGGGCTTGTCGATATTGTTGTGCAACTACTCAGTGCTCGGACTTCTCGCGGTGAGGAGGAGAGGGGCGAACGAGGACCTGCTCGAGCGAGTCTGACCAGCTCGACAGGCTCTCTGCGTCTCGCTCTCGTCTGGCGTGTCTAGTACGCTCGCTCTCGCACTTGATCTCCCTCAGGCTCGCCCGTGTGGCACAAAAAAGCATCGACCTTCTCAAGCTACGTCTCCCTCGGCGTGCCACCGTCCCGCTCGCTCAGCCGATGCTGCCCGCCCTCTCCTCGGCGCGCACGATATCGCCCAGCGCACGCTCAAAGCGCGCGTAGGCGCCCTTGCCGAGGTCCGCCTCGGAAAAGGACGGCGCGACCGAGCGGATCAGGCGGCCGTCGGCGTCGTACAGGCGCTTGTAGCGGCTGTGGGGCGAGGTGGCGGGTCAGTGGCGCGTCCGGAGAGGAGAGGAGAGGGGCTGAAAGGGAGGGACGCACTCGGACACGGCGTCGCGCAGGCCGAGCACGATGTCGACGAGCCTCGCGACCGGCTCGCGCGGGTCGCTCGCCTGCTGGCCCGACTCGCGCCGCCCGAGGTCGGCGAGGACGCGCCCGTACGCGACGACGAGGGCGTCTCGAGCCGCGACGAGCTTGGACGACTCGACGGCGTAGCGCTTGAGGTCCGGGTACGCGTGCGTGAGGAGCACGAGGCGCTCGGCCGAGAGGTCTGCGCGGCGGCGAGTCAGTCCCTGCGCTCCCGAGAACAGGAGAGAGAGAAAACTGGACGCACTGATGCGGTCGCCGAAGCGGTAGATGTGCTCGAGCCCGAGGCGCTCGACGGCGACGTGCTTGACGCCCGGCGCGACGTCTGGCGGGTTGGCGGGCAGGCGCGGCAGGCTCGCGTACCGTGACCGGTGCGACAGGAGCGCCAGGTCGTCGAGCGTGAAGCTGACGAAATGCAGGGGCACGTCGGGCGCGATGGCGCGCAGAAGCGCTATCTGGCGCGAGAGCTCGCTGTGGAAGAGGGGCGACGAGGGTCAGTGCGGTTCTCGGCGCAGGAGGAGGGGAGAAGAGAGGCGAGAGAGGTGCGCACCCAGGGTGCCAGTCTGGGTGCTCAGGCAGGGTGTCGACGAACTGCCACGCGCCGGCGCCGTCGCGCTCCTCCCTCAGCGACTCGACCGAGCGGCCGTCCTGGCCCTGGCGGTACCGATTCGCGCCGCCGTCCGGCGTCGCGAATGCCGAGACGATGCCCGAGGCGGGGCGCGGGCGGCTCGAGGTGCTCGTGCTGCTGAGCGTCGTCGAGCGCGAGCGTGGTGCGGAAGGAGGTGGCGGCGGCAGTGTCGGACGAGGCGGGTAGCGCGCCGACGATGACGAGGCGACGTTCTGCTCGCGGGAAGACCTGTACGTCGAACCAGTCAGTGCAGGCTGCGAGAGGACAGACGACAGGCTCGAGCGGCGAGCCAAAGGCGGACGCACTCGGGAAACTCGACGTGGAACCCGCCCGCCCTGCTCCAGCTCGCGACCGACGCCAACAGCGGGCCGTTCTCGCCCGGACGCGCTAGGACGAACGCGATCTTGACGTTGGTGACCGTGACGGCGGACGCGACGAGCGCGACTTGCTGCGCCTCGACCTCGAAGCCCTCGAGCTCGATCTCGTTGCCGACGGCTCGACGACCCGCGAAACCTGTTGTGCGTCCTAGTCAGACAGGACGAGAGAGAGAGGAGAGCGAAAGAGGACGCACGGCGAGCGCCCGTCATGTCGTGCGCCAGGATCTTGAAGAGGACCTCGCGCTCTCGCCGCACGACGAGCGCCTCAGGCTCGACCGCGAGCGTAACGCCCTTCTTGTCGACCCACGCTCCGCCGTCGCAGCTCATCTCGCACCTGCTGACGGCATAGCCCTCGCGCTCGCGCGCCTGGCTCGCGCGCAGCAGGAAGAGCTGGGCCGCCTCGTCGGCCCACTCGAGCGAGGTGCAACGGCGGTTGAAGGGGACGAGAACGAGCTCGGCGGGGGACAGGGCGGTGGGCGAGTCGGGCAGGGCAAAGTCGAGTGGGTGGTCGAAGAGGGCTGTGCACGCGAGTTGGGCGAGGTCAGGCAGCGCTCGAGGCAGGGGGCGAAAGGGGGGCAGGCTGGGACGCACGTTGCTCGAGCGAGTCGCGCTTGTTGCTCTTGCGGTAGGTGTTCCTGCGGAAGAGAAACTCGAGGTAGGCGCGCTGGCGGACAAAGACGTCGAGGTCGGGTCGGAGGGACGCGACGGCGAGCTCTGCGGGCGAAAGCGACGCGAGCGAGTTGACGGTGACCGGGGCCGTGGGGTCCACACGCAGCAGTGCGCGACCAAGCGCGCTCATCTCGTGCAGCTGAGCAGGCGCAGGAGAGAGAGCGAAAGGGGCGAGGGGCGGACGCCGGGAGAGGGCGAACCGGCGACAGCTCCGCGGAGCCGCAGCGCGCGGACTCGCCGATCGGAGAGGAGTATCGCACGCTCGCCGAGCGCCGAGCTCGCAACAAAGCGGTGCACGCGCCGCAGGAAGCGCCGGTCGGGCGTCGCGTCAAGGAGGAGGTCGAGCTGGACAGCCGGATGCTCGAGGAGCTGGGTGCGACTCGCTGCCCTCCTGCCCACAGTCGATGTGCAAGGCCTGGCAGTCGGCCACAGAGAACGAGAAGAAGTGGGACGAGGCGACGTTGCTCTCGAGCGGGGCGACGACGACGAGAGCAACCTCGACCTCCCCCTCCTCGCCTCTCCCTGCTTGACTAGCCCGACGACAGCCACCAGCAGCGACCATGGCCCTCAGTGCCAAAGCCGAGATCCGCCAGCAGCTCAACCTCAAGAACCTGCAACGCCACGACCCGCTCATCGACCGCATCGTCACCTCGACCAGCCATGCCAGCTTGTACGACAACAAGGGCGACGGCTGGGTCAGTCCCCTCCCCTCTCTGCCGCACCTCGACCGACTCAGGCGAGCGCGCAGTCGCGAGCTCTGCCACCGAGCCCTCTCCGCTCACCTCCTCCTCCCCCGCCCTCTCCCTCGTCGACAGGTCAAGACTGGCGTCGAGGGTCCCATGTTCCTCTTTGCCCGGTGCGTCCAGTCTCTCTGCCTTCCCCTATCTCCCTGCCACAAGCACCCGAGCTGACCCCAAGCCTTGCGCCCGATGCAGCTCGACCGCCCCGCACTACGGCTTCTTCGTCCTGAACCGCAATGGCCTCGAATACGTCCAGGAGTTTCTCACCCCGCAGTGCGAGGTCGAGGTCGGCGGCGAGTTCATCCTGTACGAGCAGAGCGCCGACGCCGGTGAGTCGAGTCCGCCAGCTCGTCGAGCGACTGCATCTCGCCTCGAGCGGTCCTGCACACGACCGTCCCGGCGATCCATGCTCTTGATCGAGACCTGACACGCTCTTCTGCAGACTGCGCGACGGGCATCTGGGTCTCGGAGGAGAAGGAGCGGGTGCAGCTGAGCGAGCAAATGAGGCTGTGCGTCCTCCTGTCCTCCCGCGCTCCCTCCCATGCGCCTTGACCTGACCCTCGACCCGACACAGCCTTCGGTCCAAGGCAGCCGCCGCCGCCGCCGCCTCGGCGCACTCGCCCGCGCCGGCCGCATCCACCCTTCCCGTCGGCCAGTCCATCTCGCTCGACATGCTCTTCAGCGCCGCCTCCCCGACACCTCTTCCCGCCGCCGCACCCTCCCCTTCTGCACTCCCGACCAACCCGCTCGACGCCCTGTTCGCCAATGCGACCATCTCGCCCTCGCCCGCTCGCGCGACCCTTCCGACTTCCTCCTCGAAGGGTCCGAGCACGCTCGACCTCCTCTTTGCGGCGGCATCGCCCACACCGGCTGCCGCCGCACTGCCTCCGCAGCAGGCGCCGCAGCAGGCCCCGACGGGCATGGCGCTCCTCGACTCGATCTTTGCCTCGGCCAAGCCGGTCCGTCCTTCGCCCTCTCTCTCGCCCTTTCCCTCGCTTACCTGCCCTCGTCCAAAGGCGCTCTCGCCCCAGCCTGCGCCCGCCCAGATCCCTCAGCCTCCTCCCCAGCCGCAGCCGCCCAAGCCCAATGACGCGCGCGCCCTCCTCGCCATGCTCGGCCACCCCATGTCGCCCTCGTCCGCCCCTGCTCCTGCCGCGCCCGCGCCTGCGCCCAAGCCCAACGGCGTCGCGCCCGCCGCACCGGCGTCGGCGGCCCCTGCGCTGCAGACGACGACGCACCCGGCGCCGTTCGCGCTCGCCGTCTCGCCGACTGCCGCACCTGCGCCCGCGCCCGCACCAGCGCCGACGTCGCCTACCGCCGAGCGCAAGCCCGCCTCGACGTCACCGCAGCAGCAGAAGCAGGCCAACGTGGCCGACGGCGACAGCAAGCCGCGGCCGACGTTCGCGCGCCCGGTCCTGAGCCACGACATCTTCGACAGCATGCCGTTGCCGCCCAAGAAGGCGCCCGTCGCGCACCAGCCGCCGGTGCAGGCCGCCGCTGTAGAGCAGGTGCAGGCGAGTGTGCCGGTCGAGAACGGGCGGGACGAGGTCGAGGCGCAGGTCGAGAAGGAGGCGGCGCCGAGCGAGGAGAAGAAGGCGGTCGAGCAGTCGCAGCCGGCTGAGGTGGAGCAGCCGGCCGCCGTCAAGGCGCCCTCGCCTGCGCCCGCACCTGTGTCGGCGCCGACGTCGGCGCCTGCACCCGCACCCGCACCCGCACCCGCACCCGCCGCCATCCCCTCGCCCGCGCCGGCCTCGCCTCCCACCGCCGCTCGCCCTGCGCCCGCCGCCGCCGCCACCGCCACCGCCCAGCCGCTCCTCCTCGGCAAGCCTGCTGTCCTCGACTTTGCCGACAAGGCGGCCAAGAACGCCAAGGTCGGGCTCGAGCCGGCGCGCGACGAGCCGATGGGCAAGGACGAGTTTGTCAAGCGCGTCGTCGAGCTGCTGCAGGTGCGTCCGGCCTGTTCTCTCCTTCTCTCTCTCTCTACCTCTCTCTTAAGAGGAGGAGTCGCTGATTCGAGTGTCGGTCGTCGGTCGCAGAAGCCGAGCCTGTCGATGCAGCTGTACGGCAAGTACCTCGAGCGGTTCGAGGAGGAGAGCGAGTGAGAGGGCGGGGCGGGTCAGTGCGTGAGGGAGACGGAGCGCATGCTATCGCCTGTTGTGTTCTTACTGTACCCTCTGCCGGACCGTCGAGAGCGAGCGAGTCGAGCGGGCGGTCGGACCGTCGAGAGGTGCGTCCTCTCCCTCTCTCCCTCTCTCCTTCCTGAGGTTGTCGCCGGACGGATCTGACTCTCCTTCACGTGTGTACAGCGATCGAGAAGAGCAGCAAGCCGCAGAGTGACCGCGTCGAGGGCACGGTTGAGAGCGAGAAGAGGAGCAAGCACGCCTCACCGCCAGCCATCGCAAGCTGCCCTGCAAAGGGCCAGTATGCAGGCTCAAGCGCCATCCCGTGCGCCCCTCAAGGCGCTCCTCGCCATCCGGGCTCGCCTGAGCCCGCCTCCTCCTCCCCTCGCTCCCGACAGCGCCGCACCGCCTCGCTCTGCCCTCGACACGGCGACCGCGGGCCTGCACACCTGGCTGGGCGACCTCGCAGCACTCGTGCGTCCCCTCTCCCTCCCTCGTCTCCCACCTCGCCTCGCCCCTCGTCACCGCATCTTCCTCGGTCGCCCGCCCGATTTGCGGGGCGGGCTCGAGCCCCCTCGTCCGCATGCACTGACCGTTCTGCCTCTCCTCCTCTGGGCACCCTGCAGGACGGCCAGCCTCCCGACGCCGACAGCGACCTCGCCGCACTCGTCCGCGAGAAGCACCTGAGCTACAAGGTCCCGAGCGGCGCCGAGAAGGAGAAGGGCGCCGGCCCAGACGGCACCAAGGCCGTCGCCATGCTCGACGCCATGCGCGACCTCGTCACCTGGCTCCTCGACCGGGTCCTCGACAAGGGCGAGAAGGACAAGGTCGCGCGAGGGTGGGACGAGGTGCTCGTCGCCGTCCTGCTCGGAATCGAGGTGCGCCCTCTCTCTTCTCTCGCCGCGACCAACGAGCGGCCCTGACACACACCTTTTCCTCGCAGCGTCACCTTCGCGACAACGACTTTGACGACGGCCGTACGCCCGACGAGGTCCTCAAGTGTGCGTCGCGCCCGTCCTCCTCCCTCCTCTCCTCTCCGTCCTCGCAAGCTGACTCGGCGCATTCCTTCGCACAGGCCGCAAGCTGTTCTACAACCGCCTCTACAAGCCGCTCCTCCGCGTCGTGTTCCCGACCCTGAATGCGACCGCGCCCGCCGGCTTGGTCTTGGTCACGGGCCAGACGGTCGACGCGGCGAGCTCGTCGAGAACCGTCCCGAGGTGGGCCAAGTACGCCGCGCTCGCGACGCTCGCCGCGTCGATGAGCAAGAACAAGTACGCCAAGTCGACCCTGAGGGCGCTCCTTCCGCCGTGCGTCCCCATTCCCTCCCCTCTTCCTCGAGTCGTCGAGCCGCAGCCTGACCTTGCGCTCCGACCCGCTCGCAGCGACTACCTCGCCGCCATCTTTCAGTCGGGCGCCGACTCGCACCTGTCGCACCTCGCCCTCGAGGTCGCCTTCCGCATCGCGCCGCCTGCGCCCAAGCCCAAGTCGCGCGAGGCGACAGCGGCGGCGGCCGACAAGGCGCAGGCCGAGGAGCGCAAGACGTTCGTCGTCGCCCTGTTCCCGCCGAGTCGGTTCGGCTACGACTGCGTCAAGCTCCAGAAGCGGTTCGACGAGCTCACGGTCGTCGACTGGTTCGAGCAGACCTCGCGCCTGCTCCAGGAAATCGCCGACGGCCACATCAAGCGGTCCGTCTCTCTCCTCCTCTTCCTCGTCCTCTACACGTTTCAGTACTGACGACCTTACTCGTGCGTAACAGGGCGCAGCCGTTCCGGGTCCTGTCGCTCGACTACAACGGCTACCCGCTCCTCGACCGGCCGCACGACTCGCAGCGCCCCAGCTCGGCCGTTCCTGACAAGCCCGACCTCGACGAGATCGCCGACGGCTTCTACGAGAGCAACATGCTGTGGTTCGGCCGACACGAGCTCGCCATCGACCTGCACGAGCCGCCCGAGATGGTCGAGCGGCACAAGGAGGAGCGCAGGAGGCTCGGGATCGAGAGCACGGCGGCCGGCGAGGACGAGGGCGACGGGTACGAGGTCGAGAAGGAGAGGGCGGTGGTCGAGCTCAGCGCGGTCCACGCCGTGCACGTCGACGACCTCGGGACCGACCTCGGTGCGCTCGCCTCCCTCTCGCCGCGTCCTCCTCCTCGCGCAGAACCTGACCCTCGCTCCGTCCCTCGCAGAGCTCATGCGCGTCATGTTCATCATCGCCGACTCGTCGCCGCTCAAGCTCGGCAACCGGGCGCACCCGAGCGAGGCGACGCACATCGGTACCGCGCGCATGGGCGAGACCGAGTCGCAGGCGCCCGGCATCGGCATCTTTCACAAGCTCGTCGTCGTCATCCCGACCTTGGGCAACAACCTCGGCGTGTTCAAGAAGGCCATCGAGGAGCGAGGGTCGGTGCGTCGCGTGGCTCCCTCGACTGTCTTTCGCGCACTTGCCTACGAGCAGGGTGACTGACTGCGTCCTGTCTGCCCTCACGCAGATCTACAAGATGCTCCGGCCGACCATGTTGCGCTACCCGATGCGCGTGCCCGTCCTTCCTCCTGTCGACGACCGCGCTCCGCCCAAGCCGGCCCCGACCGCCGCACCGCCCAAGCCCGTCGCGCTCAAGCCCGTCGCGCTCAAGCCTGCCACGTCCAAGGTCGTCGCGCCAAAGCGCCCTGCGCCAGACCCGTTCGCCGCGGCGGCCGCCGACAAGCGCAAGAGCGGCGGCGCCGACGTCGCCAACGTCAGCGCCGTCGACCGCACGCCGCGCAAGTCGAGCCAGGCCGGGCCCGTCGTCGCCGAGCCGTCGCCGCCGCCGCTCGCTGTCGACAGCGAGGGCACGAGCCAGGAGGGGGAGGCGCGTCGCCGGCGCAAGGAGGTCGCGCAGCTCGCGGACCTCGCGGTCGGCAGCAGCCCGGTCCAGGCGGGTCCTTTGCGCGAGGGCGAGGGCAAGGGCAAGGAGGGCCGCGCCGAGGACGCGATGGAGCTCGACCAGGAGTTCGGCGGCGGGCGCGACGAGGACGAGGACGAGGAAATGGAGGAGACGGCGCACACCGACTCGATCGTCGAGGAGAGCGTCGAGCTGTACGGCCCGTCGCACAAGAAGGCCGTCGTCCCGGTGTTGACGTCCAAGCCGTCCACTGCGCTCGCCAAGCGCGCCCTGCGCCGCACCGCGTCCGACCTGACCGACCCCGACTCGGCCGGTCGCAACTCGGCGTCGCTCGAGGTCGGCAAGCCTCGTGTCGGCCATGCGGCGGCGTCTACCTCGGCGGCGACCTCGACGACGAGCAAGAAGGTCGTCGCCGACAAGCCCGCACCGACGCCGTCGACGGCAGCGCCCGCCGGCCAGCCCGAGTTCAAGGTGCCCGCCAAGAAGGTCGCGCGCGCTCAGCGCACGCCGGCCGGGGCCATCGTCTCTGCGCATGCGCCGGCGTCCAAGAAGGTCGTTCCCGCAGCCGTCGAGGCGGCATCGGTCCCGCAGAACGAGTCGGCGCCGACGCACCTGGTCGAGAAGGTCGTCGTCGCCGCACGCGTCGTCGCCCGTCACGAGGACGATGGCGAGCGCGAGCCGGCGTCGAAGGACGATGAGTCGGCTCGTGCGGCCGACGGCAAGAGCAGGCCGCGTCGCGCGGCGGCGAGCAAGGCTGAGGCCAAGTTCAAGGGCTCGAAGCGGCGCCGAGCCGACGACGACGCCGAGACGAGCGACGCTTCAGCCGCCGACGCCGACGACGACGGCGATGACGACAACGTCGACGAGGCGATCAAGAAGAAGGCGCCAGCTCGCGGCAAGAAGGCGGTCAAGGACTCGGCCGCCGCACCTCCTCCCGCCACCAAGCGCTCCAAGAAGACGCCCGCGCCCGCGCCCGAGCCCGACTCGCCCCTCACGTCCGAGCCGGCGACCGACTACGACGACGAGGGCCCGCTGCACGCGTCGCTGTCGACGACGCGCCGCAGCGAGCCGACGGCCAAGAAGTACGGCCGTCAGCCCAAGGCCGCCGCGCCGGCGGCCAAGATGCGCAAGGCGGCGACGTCGCGCGCCAAGGTGACGAGCCCGGTCAAGAAGCGCCAGAGCAAGAAGCGCGTCGTCGAGAAGAAGGACGACGAGCAGGAGAGCGAGGGCGACGAGAAGGACGAGGAGACGCCGCGCTCGCGCACGACCAGGTCGAGGGGCGCCGCCAAGAAGAAGAAGGTCGTCGTCCAGTCGCCTCACGCGTCGGCCGCCGAGTGCGTCCACGATCTCTTGCGTCATTCTCGCCGTCTCGGCCTGGAACTGACCTTCCTACCTCGCACCCGCAGGGACGTCTCGCCGCGCAAGAAGGGCGACAAGCGCGTCTCGGACGACATTCCGCCACCTCGCGACCTCGACGCCGACGAGCTCAAGCGCGTCAAGGAGTTCGAGGCGCTCAAGAAGCCGCGCAGCAGCGAGGGCGCCCAGAAGGAGAAGGCCGTGCGCTCGTTCTCGCAGTGCGTCGCCTCGTCCTCTTTCTCTCCCCCACCTCGTTGCACCTCGGACTGACCCGCCTCTCTCCTCGACAGACTCGTCTCGCGCGACCGCATCCGTACGCCGCCCGACGAGGTCATGCCCGAGGCCGAGCCGCTCGGCGGCGTCGGCAGCGAGCACCGGGCCGCCCACATCGAGGGCGAGGACGACTCGTTCGACCCGGGCTTCTTCCCCGACGACCTCGCCCTCGTCCCTGCGCTCGACGCCCTGGCGCCGTGCCCGCCTCACGCCCAGAACCTCCTCGGCGTCGCCGACCACGGCAACGCTCCGCCCCGCCGCCGCGAGGCCTCGCCTTCGCCGTTCCTCGACCCGGCCAAGGACGAGACGTTCGTCGAGCGGGCCGTGCCCGCGGCCAAGGAGCGCCCGGCCATCCTCGTTCCCGACAGCCCGCCGCAGGCCGCCGCCGCCGCCGCCAAGGCGAGGGCCGTCACCGCTCCTGCCTTGTCCTCCCCGCACCCTCAGCGCCACCCTCAGCAGCCGCAGCACCCTCCCCCTCGTCCGCCCAAGCCCGTCGTCGATCCCGTCGCGACGTCGCCGGCGCACGAGCCCATGCAGGTCGACTCGCCGGCGGGCCCACACGGCGCCGACGACTCGGGCGTGCACTTTGCGCCGCCGCTCGGCGAGCGCAGCGCGGGCAAGACGCCGCACGGTGTGCAGCATGCCGTGCCCTCGGCGGCGGCGGCGTCCACGACGGCGGCGAGGGCCGGCCCGAGTGCGACGGTCACTCGCGCCGGGCTCGGCGCGCTCCCGAGCGGGCTCAAGTTCTCGGGTCTCGGCCATGCGGCGCCTACCGCCCCGAACGGTGCCCCGACAACCGCCTCGCGAGCGTTCGAGCCTGCCACGACCGCCGCCGTCGCCGTCGCCGGGCCCAGCTCGGCCCGCCCTGCCTCGGCGTTCACCTTCAGCCCACCTCGCACGTTCACGCGCCCTAACGTCGCACCGACGCGCCCGGCGGCGACGACGGCGGCGAGGACGCCGTGGAGCTGGGCCCGTCCCGAGGTCGACCAGGCGACGCAGGTCGGCGCCTCGCTCGAGACGGGCCACGACGCGCCGCACCAGCACGAGCCGCAGCGCGAGCCTCGCTCGCCGCACAAGGAGCACGCCTACCTCGACGCGGCGTCGCTGCGCGCCAAGGTCGGGCCGCCGCCGCCGCCGCCGCAGCTCGTCCGGCGCCCGTTCGAGGCCGCGCCCCGTGCGGCGCCCGCCGCGTCGAGGCGCTTCGTCCCGGCGACGTCGGCGGCGAGCTACGGCCGCTCGGCACCCGCGGTGCACTCGGCGCAGAGCTCGGCGTCGCGCTCGACGGCGAGGGACCGCTCGTCGTTCTCGCTGCCGGCGTACCGCCCGCTCGGACCTTCGCACGCGCCGCTCCATGTGGCGCACTACCAGGCCCGTGCGTCCCTCTTGGGCCCGTCGACGTCGACGCCGCGCCGTGCCGCAGGGGGAGGAGCAGGTGGAGGAGGCGCGGCGGTGCCGAGCCCGGCTCGGGCGCAGAAGCAGCAGGCGCGCGCTCAGCAGCAGCCGCAGCAGCAGGAAGGAGGAGAGGCGGACGGGGCGTGGGAGGACGACGACGAGACGCTGCTGCGCTTCTCGGAGGAGTTTGGAAGGGTGCGTCCCTCGCATTTCTCTCTCTCTCTCTCGCCGGCCCGAGAAAGGAGGCACTGACTCTTGCCTCGTGCCTCGTCCTCCTTTCAACTTCCTCACCTCTTTCGCCCCGTCCCGTCTCCTCTACCCTCGCTCGAGCAGGCCCTCGTCGACAAGCAGCGCGAGCGTCGCGAGCGCCGTCGGGCGGTCGTCGAAGCGGGCATGCGGCGGCACAACGCGATCGTCGGGCAGTACGTCGACGAGGTCAAGGCTGAAGCGTGCGTCGCTATCTTTCTCTCTGTCTCTCTCGAGGTGGTGCGACTCGGGAGCGAGCGCGTGCAGGAGACTGACATTGCTCGCGCACGTTCCCCCTCCTTCCTTCCTCTCCTCCTGCCCCACCCGCCACTTGCCCGCCCTCGCCCGCTCACCCTCCCTCCCCACTCACTCCCTCACCCCCTCTCTCTCGCCCCGACCCGACCCTGTCCCTCAACAGCCTCTCCCTCGCCTCGCTCGTCGCGGACCGCGCAGCGCATCACGCCTCGCAGTGCGCGCCCGAGCACGCGACGACGCGCGCGATCAAGGACGTTGGCGACAAGGCGAGGGAGATCATGCGCTGGGTCGAGGAGGCGGCGGCGGAACTTGGCGACGAGTGAGGCGGCGAAAGGAGGGGGAGGTGGGAAGGGGAGCGCTTGAGAAGGACGACGAGGGGGACGCAGGCTTGGAACGACGCGCTTTTTCTGTCTCGCTCTCGAGTTTCGACCAGACGAGAGAGAGAGGAAGAGGTACGACGACCGAGAGAGGAGAGGGAGAGAGAGAGAACGACGAGTTGCACCCCTCCTCGCGCTCGAGCCCACGCACGCTCTAGACGCCGTCGGCCTCGCGCCTGAGCGCCTCGAGCCTCCTGCCCTCGTCCCTCCAGGCCTTGAACCCGACCGGCGGGCGCTCGACGCCCCACCTCGCGCGCAGCTCGTCGATGGGCGTCTCCCACTCTTGCTCCCACGGGACGCCGATGAGGCACTGTGCCCTCGCGCCCGCGCGGAGCGCCCACGGGCCGTACGTCCTCCACAGCCTCTTGCGCTCGCTCGCCTCCATGCGCAGAGGTCCGACGACGCCGCTCAGGACGGCGACGGGCAGGCCAAAGTTGCTCGCCTCGAACCACTTGACGACGAGCTCGGCGGGGAGCGAGACGCCAAAGCCGAGGAGGACGTGGTACAGGTCGTGCGACTCGCGGTACCGCTGCATGACGTACGCGAGCTCGTCGTCGGGCACGTAGCGCACTGGGTCGCGCGTGTCGGGCGAGACCTTGTTGCGCGCGAGCCAGGCGGCGTAGCTGTGGCCGAGGGTGCCCTTTGGGAGGGCGGCGAGGGAAGGGAGAGAGACGGTCGACGAGGAGAGGCGGGGGCGGGTGCGGAGGAGGGCGCGGCCCGAGGGCGTCGAGCGCAGGTGCGCCTGGAGGCGGCGCAGCGAGGCGAGAGGAGACGACGTCTCGGAGAGGGTCGCGATCATGTCTGTTTTCGGGGGAAGGGGGGTGCGTTCAGTCGTGTGTGTGTGCGGCAGAGGCTCGTCGAGGGCAGGGGCTGACCGTGGCGGTGCGTGTCGACGATGCCCATGACGGCGGATCCGAGGGTGAGGAGGGTGCGCTGGAAGGCGTTGATCGGGACATGGCCCGGGTAGAGCGAGTCGGGGGTGGTCGGGAGGTCTTCCTGGCGGGGCACTGGGCGGCTCGAGGTCGAGTGGGTGCGGCGAGACGCGAGGGACGAGGTGCGGGGCGATGAGGAGGCGAGGGGGACGAGGGGCCGCGCGAGGGCGAGCTGGGAGGGGACGCAGGTGCAGCGGGCGAGCATGGTGGCGTGTGGCTCTAGTGCGCTGCTCGTGTCTGTGCTTGGTGCGAGGTGGGACGAGCGACAGCTGCCCCGACCTCCGACGTCGCTCCCTCTCTCTCACACACACCGTGGACCGATGCGGCCACGAGCATGACGCGCTCCTCGCTACAGCGCACCCTGCGCCTCCTCCCCTCTGGCCACTGGGCCCCGTCCCCACTCCCGCTCAACCTCGCCCTGCGGCACCCTCGCACCCGCGCACCAGCCCCACCGCACCAGCCCGACCCGCCGCCCCGCCGACCTGCGTTCGACACGCTCGCGAGCGACGCCACGGCCGCACCTTCGCTCCAGGGCGTGCCCGCCCCGCTTGACGGCACAAAGCCCGGCGACGGCGGCGCGAGGACCGCCCTCCCGCTCGACGCGGCGGCGCACCAAGGTCCCGCCGAGGGCGCACGAGGACCACCAGTGACGATGACGAGGAAGAGGACCGTCCTCGGCGTCGAGCTGCCGACCAAGCCCAAGCCTCCCGAGCCAGACGGTGCGTCCCCCCTCCTCTCCCTCTCCCTCTCCTCGCCACAGTGTGTACCTCCCAGACTAAACCGCGCACCCGCCCGCAGAGTGCTGCATGTCGGGCTGCGCCACGTGCGTGTACGACCTGTACCTCGAAGACGTCGAGCACTTTCACGCCGAGGCGCTCGAGCGGCGCGAGAGGGTCCTCGACGTGCTCCGGCGACAGCGTGGCGGCGCAGCGGGGCGCGAGGGCGAGGGCGAGAGCGAGGGAGGACGGGCGCGGGTATGGGGCACGAGCGAGGAGGAGGATGGCGCGCCGAGCGGGTGGGGCGAGGCGGTCGATGTGCTCGGGCCGTGGAGCGATGCCGTGCGGGACCTCGCCGCCGCGGCGTCGTCGTCGGCCTCTTCCTCGTCGGCGGGCGCAGGAGCGCAGAGCGACGCCGAGCGGGCCGACGAGGCGCGCGACAAAGCCGAGCGCGAGCTCAAGCGCGCGAGGGACGCGCTCGACCCGGGCATGCGGTGCGTCCTTGCAGTTCCTCTCTCTCTCTCTCTCCCCTCTCGTGCCTCTCTCGTTCCCTCCCTGACTATCGTTCTCCCCTTCCCTCTCTCGCCCGCGCTCGCCCCCGCGACAGCGCCTTCCTCGAGATGGAGGCGCGCATCAAGGCCAAACAGCGCGAGCAGGCCGCCTCGGCCCGCCCGGCGTCGCCCGCGCCCGGCTCGAGCTCGCTCTCGTCGAGCCCGCCTGCGCCTGCGACATGAACTGGACGAGGAGAAAGGGGGAACGGCTCGAGGGTGGGTTACAAAAAGGGGCGGCGCGCGCCAAAGCTACTCGCGCCGACTCGACTCGACTCGACTCGACTCGACGCCCGCCCGCCCACCTCGACAGGCTATCGTACAACAACGCTCCACCCCGACGACGAACGACGACCGGCGGCACGGCGGGCACGGCCTGATCAGGGCAGGCGGAGCTTGCGCTCCATGCCGAGGTGGAAGTCGCCCATGGCGGTCGACTGGGCGCGGTCTGCGGGGCGGGGTGGGGGCGGGCGAGGGTGGCGAGGAGGAGGAGAAGGAGAAGAGGAGGATGGGCAGGGCGAGAGAGGGTCAGTAGACGGTTCGAGCGCAACTAGACTTGTCCCCGAGAAAGAGAGCGCGAGACGGACCGATGAGGACGTCCTCGGGCCTGATTTCCTCGTCGAGGCCCATGAGGATGTCGAGGGCGAGGTTGCCAGGCTTTGTGAAGCCATTGCCGGGGAGGCCGAGCGAGAGCGGGGTCGGGGCCGACTGGACGAGGGCGCGCTCCATGCCGAGGCGGACCGGGGCGTGGAGGCCGTAGGTGGTGCGCGCGAGGGTGAGGGCGAGGTTCTCGCGGGTCGAGTCCCACTGCGGGCGAGAGTGGGTGGGTGAGTGAGTGAGGCGGAGAGGGAGAGGGAGGGGTTACGCAAGCGGGGAGGAGGCGCACCTGGGCAAGGCGGTTCTCGAGCGGGTGCTTGGGTGCGGCGTCTGCAGCGAGGGATCGGATGCCGTGGCTCAAGGTGTCGTGCAGGCCGTGGGCGTTGGCGGTCGTGGCGAGCGAGACGGCGTCGTTGGAGGGTTGCGACGCCGGGACGAGGAGCAGAGAGGGTTCCTGTGCGGGTACGGGGCTGGGTCAGTGTGGTTCTGTGTGGGTAGTGCAAGGGTCGAGGCTTACCATGGTTTGGCTTGAGGAAGGAGCGGGTGAGATGAGGAGGACCAACTGACGACGACGACGAGATGAAGACGACGACGACCACGGCACCACCTCTCGCTCTCCCACACACCCGACGCTTAACCATGGCCACCCGACAGGACCAGGCCCTCCTGCGCCGCCTGAGCACCATCTCGCACCTCGTCACCGTCCTCTCCGGCAAAGGCGGCGTCGGCAAGTCGTCCGTCTCGGTCCAGCTCGCCCTCGCCCTCCTCGCGTCCGACCCGTCCCTCCGCATCGGCCTCCTCGACGTCGACCTCACCGGGCCCTCCCTCCCGCGCATGCTCGGCATGGAAGGGCGGGACGTCCACGCGAGCGACGACGGCTGGGTCCCCGTCTACCTCGACGCTCGCTCGGCTCTCGACAGGGCCGCTCAACGAGGGCTCACGGGCGCGCAGGTGGGCGGCGACGGCGCTGAGGGTGCGGCGGCAAACGACGGGCGGGCGGCGGGCGACGGCGCGGCGACGCCATCTTCCTCGCGAGCAGATGAGGTGAGCACCCTCTCTCCCTCTGTTTGCGCTCCGCGCGCTCCTCTCCCACACAGCGAGGTCCGACGATGACTGACTTGGACCCTGAGCAACAGCCCTCTTCCGGCACCGCACCACCCTCGACCTCGACCTCGTCCTCTGCACCGCCCCCACCCGCACCCTCGTCCTCTCGCGACACGCGCACGGGCGGCCTCCTCGCGTGCATGTCGATCGGCTTCCTCCTGTCGTCGTCGCGCGAGTCGGTCGTGTGGCGCGGGCCCAAGAAGAACGCCATGATCAAGCAGTTCCTCGCAGAGGTGCGCTGGGGCGACCTCGACTACCTCATCGTCGACACGCCGCCAGGTCCGTCCTCGTCTCTCGCTCTCTCGATCGCGAGTCGCACCAGGTCTTGACGACTGACCCTGCGTCTACTCGCGCGCACAGGCACGTCGGACGAGCACATCTCGCTCCTCGAGTCGCTGCGCCCGATCCTCGCCCCTCCCTCGCCCTCTCCCGCCCTCCCGACCCTGTCGGCCCTCCTCGTCTCGACCCCACAAGCCCTCGCCCTCCTCGACGTCTCGAAAGAGCTGTCGTTCGTGCGCCGCACCCAGCTCCCCTTGCTCGGCCTCGTCGAAAACATGAGCGGCTACGTGTGCCCGCACTGCGGCGACGTCGTCGGCGTCTTTGGCCAAGGCGGTGCCGAGGACTTTTGTCGCCGCGAGGAGGAGCGCAAGGCGAGCACGGTCGAGGGCGAGGGCGGCGGGTGCGCCTTCTTGGGCCGCATCCCGATCGACCGCGAGTTGGTCGCGCTCCTCGACGACGTCGCGGCCCAGGGCGCCCCCGAGGTCGCGCCGGCCGACGTCGACGCGATGCAGGTCGACGGCGACGGCGAGCGAGCGGGCGCAGCAGGAGCAGGAGCAGGAGCTGGAGCTGGAGCTGGAGGAGCAGGAGGGCCGGCGCCGCCGCCTCGAGCGACGCTCGTCGAGCGGTACCAGGCCATCCCGAGTTTCCCCGTCGTGCGGCAGCTCGCGCTGCGGGTGCGCGAGCTCGTCGACCTGCAGGCCGAGCGCGAGGCGGGCGAGGGGCGCAGGCTCGTAGTGAGGGAGCGGGGCGGGCGAGCGTGAGAGGGAACGCGCGAGTTGCGGGGCTCTCTCGAGGTCGGGGCGCGATAAGGGGAGAGGCTCGGCTGAGAGAGCGAGAGGGACGAGGCCCTCGGCGTGCAAGGGAGCGAGGGTCACACGACTTGAGCGAGGAACTTGCCCTCCCCCACCTCCTCGGTCGGGCAAACCTCTCTCTCTCCCTCCTTCCCCTCACTCGGCTCGCGCCCGCTCTTGCAGTGCGCCCTCTCCCTCTCTCGCTCGCTCCTGCCCACGCACCGCCCCCGTACCGACCCTCCCTCCCTCGTCGCAGAGCAAAACCCCTCCCCCACTCTCATCGCACCAATGGACGGCTCCGCAGCGCTCAACGCCGTCACGTCCATCGGGTCCAACGCCTCGGTCGAGCTCGGCGACTACATCGCGTGCGTGCACGGCCTCGAGCAGTGCAAGAACTGCGACCTCGACGCCCGTGAGCCTCTTCCCCGCTTCCCCTTCCCCGCCGCGCGCCCCACTTGCGTCCCGACTGACTCTTCTCTCCCTCTCTCGCGCGCAGGCGAGGACAACTCGTTCACCGGTGCGTCGCCGCTCTCTCCCTTTGTCCCGTCGCCCTGCAGCAGGGTAGGCGAGACTGATGCGCTGGCGATGACGCACGCAGCTGGCGTCGACCCCGAGCCCAAGCGCGAGTCCGTCCAGGTCGAGTTCAGCATGAACAAGGACGGCGAGCCCCAGTGCAAGTGCGTCGCCCGTCCTCTTTTCCTGTCTCTCGCGGCTGCGAAAGGAGCTGACCCACGAGTCGAGCGAGCGCAGGAAGCACAAGAAGGTCGAGTGCTCGCAGTGCTTCAACTTCAAGTGCGCCCGCCTTTCTCTCTCTCTTTTGAGGTGCTCCTCTAGGAGCAGGTACTGACGACGAGCTTGGGTCCCACAGGAAGCAGATTGTGAAGCTCACCGTGCGTCCACCTTTCGCTCTTTTTCTCGATACGCGACCTTCCCAAGTCCGACTCACGCCTCTTTTCCTCGCCTCCCCTCGCCCTGCCCCTCCCTCGACGACGTTCCCGTCCGCAGAAGGAGGGCCAGAAGCGCGCCAAGATCGACGCCAAGAACAACCCCATCTCGAACCTGCTCGTCTAAAGGGCCGGAGCCCGTCGAGAGGTGCGTCCTGTCGCCTCCTCCCTCCTCCTTCCCGGCCCCTCTCTTCGCGAGAGAGCGACTGACGCACCTCCCTCGCGCGCACGCACGCAGAGACGTCCATCGCTCTCGCCGGCCCCGGTCCTCGTACCCTTCTCGTCCTCGCCCGTCTCGCTCTCTGTCTGTACCTGCCTCGCTTCCTTGTCCTCGTGTCTCTCTCCCTCTCTCTGTGTTCGGAACTTGTGAATCGAAACAAAGCTGCAGTGCCCTCACTCGTCGCCTTGCTCGCGCTTGCGAGAGAAAGAAGAGGAAAAAGGAGTCGCGCTCGAGCCTCTCGAAAGACCCATAGCGAGAGCGAGAGAGAGAGAGAGAAAGAGGTGCGAGTTTCGGCCGACGAGGGGGCACGAGCGGAGGTGGTACACACAAGGGAGGGCTACTGCTTTGACGAGGTAGGGGGAGGGGGAGGAGCGAGGCGTACAACACCTGGGGCGAGGGGAAAGCTAGTGCAGAGACAGAGGGGGCCGTGCGACAGGAAGTCTAGGATGCGATGCGCGAGGGAATGGACGAGAGAGAGAGAGGGATAGGGGAGAGGCTCTAGCTAGTACCGAGACCTGCGCTCGCCGCGGTCGTCGCGGTCGCGACGCTCGAACCGGCTCGAGTCGCGGTCGCGGTCTCCTCCACCACCACGGCGCTCGTACCGGTCGCCGCCGTCACGACGCTCGTAGCGGTCGCCGCCCTCGCGACGCTCGGCGTACCGGTCACCGCCGCGCTCGCCGCGCTCGCCGCCGAACCGGTCGCCGCCGCCGCCGCTGCGCTCGCGCGAGCCGCGGCTGCCGACGTAGCCCCGGCGCTCCCACGGCTTGCCGCCGCCGTCGTCGCGGTCCCGACGGCCGCCAAAGCTGCCGCGGTCCTTGCCGCGGTGCTTGGTGCGGCCGTCGTTCATGCCGAGGCGCTTGAGGAACTCGTCGCTGACGTACGGCTCGTCCTCGAGGCCGAGCGCCTCGACGCTCCACCGCTTGAGGCCCGTCAGGACGACCTCCTTGGTCGTGCGGAGCTCGTGCGCCTTGTTGAGGTAGTAGCCGAGGAGCGACGCGAACGTCTCGCGGACCGTGATCGTGTCGAGCGCGGGGAGGACGTTGGTCTTGAGCGACTCGGGGAGCGTCTCGAGGCGAGGCGACAGGACAGGGGGGAGTGTCATCGCGCGAGGCGACGGGCGGTCGCGCGAGAAGCGGTCGCGGCGGGACGACGACGACGGCGACGGCGCGGCGACGGCGGCGGGTGCGGCAAAGGCCGGCGGGTTGGCGTCCCACTCACTCGCGAGCGTCGTGAGCTCGCGCTGCAGGTCGCCGACCGTGCACGGCTTGAGCGGGACGTCGTTGAGCTGCCACGAGATGAAGCCGCTCTCCCACGGGAGGAGGACGAGGTCGCCGCGGCCGGCCTTGCCCGCGCGGCCCGTGCGCCCGACGCGGTGGATGTACATGTCGCGCGACGGCGGGACGCCGACCTGGATGACGCGAGTGACGCCCGGGTAGTCGACGCCGCGAGCCGAGACGTCGGACGTGACGAGGACCGAGTAGCCCGTCGACGCGCGGCGGAACAGGTCCGACGCCTTGGTGCGCTGCTGCTGCGTCTTCTTCGAGTGGATCTCGATGCAGAGCGTGTCGCGGCCCCAGGGCAGGTGCCCCTTCATCTGCTGCAGGACGCTCGAGAAGAGCTCGGTCATGCGCGTCGTCGGGAGGAAGACGACGGCCTTGCCGCCGGCCGTGCCGCCGTTCTTGGCCGCCTCGTGCGCCCACAGCATCTGGTCGTGCGCGATGAGGCGCATGACGTGCACGAGCTGGTCCTCGGCGCGGGGCAGGATCGTGTGGAACTGCGGGATGTGCAGGTGCGTGTCGACCTCGTCGACGGGCACCGTGTCGATGTAGTCGTGGTCCTTCTTGAGCGTCTTGCGCGCCACCTCGCGGATCTGCTTCGACACGGTCGCCGAGAACAGGAACGTCTGGCGGCTGTCGGGGTTGGGCAGGTGCGACGAGATGGTGGCGATGTCGTCCGAGAAGCCCATGTCGAGGAGCGTGTCGGCCTCGTCGAGGATCAAGAGGCGCGTGTTGGCGAGCGGCTTGCGGATCGCCGACTCGCTCTGGAGCATGTCGACGCAGCGACCGGGCGTCGCGACGACAATGTCGTTGCTCGGGCTGCGAATCCAGTCGCGCATCTGGTTCGACTTGGAGGCGCCGCCGACGAGGAGCCGAACGCCGAACTGGGGCAGGTGCGACGTGAGCGCGATCGCCTCGTTGGCGATCTGGGTCGCGAGCTCGCGAGTCGGCGACAGGATGAGGGTGCCGACCGACGCTTTAGCGTGCGTGGCGAGCGCCTTCTTGGCCTCTTGCGACGACGCCTCGGGGTTCTCGGCTTTGAACGTTTCGAGGAACGACTCGAGCTCGTTCAGGCGGCCCTCGAGCGCCGGAATGAGGAACGCGAGCGTCTTGCCCGTGCCCGTCTTGGCGCGCACGAGGAGGTCCTGCGCCGCCTCGATCTCGGTCCCGGCCGTGTCGAAGCGCTTGGGCGAGGCCGAAAGGCGCGGCAGACGCGCGAGGACCTCGGCCTGGACGTCGCTCATCGTCTCGTACTTGAACGGCCTGCGAGGCAGGCAAGGAGAGCTCGGTCAGCTCGTCGTCCTGCGCTCGCTCGTCGACAGAAGGGGAGAGAGAGGACGCACTTCTCGGTGATGGCGCGGTAGACCGGCGCGTGGAGCGACGCCTGGATCGACTTGTACGTCTTGGTCTGCGGCGGTGCAGCGGCCGACTCGAGGGGCGCGTCGACCGGGGCTGCTGACGACAGGGCGACATCGGCGAGCGGCGAGGTCGGTGTGAGAGGTGCCTCAGTCGAGTACAGCGCTGCGCAAGGGACTCTGGTCAGTTGTGAAGGCGGACGAGGGAGGATCGCAAGGCAAGCTCACCTCGGAGTGCGGCCGGGCGCAACAGCGACAGGGGCGCTGCGCGCGGGGCTGCACAGACGGCAGGGCGCGCAAGCAGCCGCAGCGAGGTGCGGGCGAAGCGGAACATGCCAAGGTCGGCGAGGGGTGGCGAGAAACAGAGGCGAGCATCCGCATCTCGACGAGCGCGGGCGCGCGCGCAAGTTCGGAATCGGACCGCTGCCGGCTTGTATTTATGCTGGGCGTGATATGTATGCACCAAGTCGCCGGCTGCTCATACAACAGGCCAGATGCCCGAGCGGTTAAGGGGATAGACTCGAATCAACTCGCCATCTATTAGGCTTTGCCTGCGCAGGTTCAAGTCCTGCTCTGGTCGCTTCTCTTTTTGCTCCTCTCGGATGCGCTTTTCCGACGGTGCGAGGGTGCAGATCTTTTGCCCGCAGCTGAGCGCAGAGACCCCCGAAGCGAGAAGGGCGCCGAGGCAAGGGCCGGCACTCGACTGCGCTCGAGCCTCTCCTGCTCCAGACGACGCTCGCGGGCGCTCAGCTCGAAGAAAGGTCGCTTGAAGAGCTCGATGCATTGCGGGAGGCTATGGGCTACATGTGCGACAGAGAGAGAGAGACAGGGAAGGGAAATCGCCCTCAGAGCGAGTCGGACCGCCACATCGCCGGCGACGCGCGGTCAAACTGGCCCGAGTCCTCGCCACCCGTCAGGTCCGGCGAGTTGTACGCGCTCAGGTCAAAGCTCGCCGACCCGGAAGCGCGAGAGAGGCCGAGCGGGACGAGCGTCTGCGCTTGACCGTCGGCGCGCTCGGGCGTGCTCTCGCCGACCGAGTCGTCCTCGTCGCGCTCGGCGGGCGGCGTGCCGAGCTGCACGACAGGGACGGCGCCGGCGAACGCAGTCGGCGTGACGACGGGCGAGCGCTCGGCGGCCGGGCCACGCACGGTCGAGCCGTCCGACTGCGTGCCCGAGTGCTCGCCCGACGACGACACGTGCGACCAGCGCCCGTCGTCGACCGACCTGGGCGGCTCTCGCGCCGTGACGAAGCTCGCGTGCCCGTCGGCGCTCGCGAGCAGCTCGGACGGCGGGCGCAGGTCGAGGTCATCTCGCGCCTGGGCATCGTGCGCGTCCTCCTCGGCGCGCGCTCGCTGCACCTCGTCGAACAGGCGCTGCGACGCGAGAGTACGCTCGGCCTGCCCTGCGGCGAGCTGCGCCCGCAAGTTGGTCGTGCGCGCCGGGTCCCACCCGCTGCCGAGCTGGTCTGACGGCGACGGCGTCATCGACGGCGCCGACGACGAGGTCGAGTCGAGGTGGGCAGGCGAGTCGCGCTCGTCTCGAGGCGTCGAGGCAGCCGTCGTCGAGGCGTACGGGCTCGAGAAGGCCGAGAAGCGCGAGACGAGAGGAGGACGGGGCGAGGCGAGGATGTTGGGCAGGAGCGACCGAGGGGCGGTCTCGCCGACCGACGCGTACGGCAGCGTCGACAGCGACCCACCGGTGGCGCGAGGCGGGAGCGAACGTGGCGAGAGGTCGATGCCCGCCGTCGGGAAGACGATGAGGCCCTCGCTCGGCTCGTGCTGGAGGGACCGCATGCGGCGGTGCAGGATCGACTGGCCGACGTCGCCGCTCGCGCTAAAGTCGTCGGCACCCGCTGCGACAGATGCACGACGGGGCTCGATGCTCGACGTGTGCGCGACGTCGCGAGCCGGCGCGACCCACCGGGGCGGGGACGGCGTCGCCGGCGAGAACTGGATGAGCGGCGAGGGCGGCTCGCCGTCGAGTTTGGGCGAGGTGGGCGCTCGGGCTCGGCGATACGACAGCTCGGACGAGTCCTGGTGCTGCGGCGCGTCGCTGCGCAAGAAGATGGGCGCGCTGCCGCGCCGGGCCGGCGAGTCGTGCTCGACGCGAAGGACGGTCGCGTCGGTCGCGAACTGGCCGGTGCTGTACGCCTCGCGCGCCTTCTCGAGCCCGTAGCCAGTCACGTACGGCGACTTGGCGAGGACGGGCGACAAGCCGGCGCTGGCGGCGTCGTCTTGGAGCGGCGTGACGCCGAGGCAGGCGAGGATGGCCGTGCGGATCCGGCGCTGCCGGCGCGTGCGCCAGGTCGAGTACATTACGGACGGCCGACGCGACGAGAGCGACGGCGCCGAGGACGTGCGACGCTGCGCCGACTGGCCGAGCGCCGGGTACGTCTCGAGAGGACGACGACGGGCGAACAGGGCCGACAGGCGGGGCATGCCCGCGACGACAGCTGCGACGAGGACGAGGACGAGTCGCCAGGCGACCCACGCCGCGTTGGCGAGCAGCACGCCGGCCGAGAAGCGCGACAGGGTGCCGTCGGCGTCGAAGAAGGCCGAGTCGCGAGCCGTCGTGCTCGTCGAGGTGCCGTAGGCGGTCGTGCTGAAGAGGAGGAGGACGGCGACCGTGATGCCGGCTCGAGGAAGAAGGAGGAGGACCGTTGGCCAGTTCTGGCGGTACCGGCTGGCCGTCTCCTGGACGCCGTCGGTCAAGGTCGTGCCCTCGACGGCTTGGGCGATCGTGCCGGAGCGGCCAAAGGGGGCGAGGCGAACGCGCCAGAAGAAGGAGAAGTGACTGTACGAGCGCAGGCAGGCGAGCTTGAAGGAGCTGTGGCGGGGAGAAAGAGAGGTCAGTGAGCGGACCTCTCGAGCGTGTGCGGCGAAGGCGATGAGGGCTCACGCTGCGCCGGCGTAGACCTTCTCAATCTCGACACTGCGGTCGCCGCTCTTCCACCGCGAGTAGTAGTCGCGCCCGAGCTCCTTCCAGACGAGGACGCCGAAGAACCATGCGGCCGTGCACGCGCCGTAGACGCCGACGGCGACCCACCAGCCGGTGCTCGGCTCGATGTCGGGCACGCCGACGAGGGCGCGAGCAGCGATGTTGCGCGACGTCGGCGACGGGACCGACGGGTACCGGGCGAGCTGACACAGGACGTAGAGGAGGACAAAGTCGAGGAAGAGGGTGACGGGGACGTGGGCGAAGACGGCGATCGGGTACAGGAGCTGCGAGGCGACGGTCGAGAACGAGTGAGTGTCAAGGACGCTGTACCCTCGAGAGGAGAGAAACAAGGACGCACGAAGAGCAGTCGCGGGAACCTGCCCGCAAAGTCGCACATGGACCAGTCCATGCGCTCGGGCCGACACAGCGTCTCGGTGCGCAGGCGCTCCCAGTCGCCGTCGCCCGCCACGTCGGGGCTCTCCTTCTCGCGAGGATCGAGGACGACGACCTCGAAGCGCTCGCGAGGGGCGCCGCCCTCGGACCGAGCGCGCGAGTTCCTCGCCGCGCTGCCGAAGCGTGCGTCGCCCCGGCGCAAGACCGACTTGGTCGACGTGACGCTCGGCTGCGGGAAGAGGCGGCCGACGGCGCCGGTCGACGGGCGACGTTGGCTCGTCGGCGCCGTAGGCGAGCCCACCGACACGACCCTCGCCACCTCGCCGCCGCCGCCGTGCTCGTCCTCGCCGTCGTTCGCGAGCGCCCGGACGCTCGGCACCTCGCTCAGGCGTTTGCTGCCGCGGCGCAGCTGCGGACCGGCGCGCTGAGCGCGCACGTACGCGTCGGCGCCGTCCTCGGTGCTGACGTAGCGACGGTGCCGGCTCGACCAGACGCTCTGCGCTCGCGGCGTGGCCGTGTTCGCCGCCTGCGGCGAGGGCGGCTCGGACGACAGGTCCTCGACCGTCGTCTGGCGGACACGGGCGCGCGTCCCTCGCGGCGAGACGTGGACGTGCTCGGCGGGAGGAAAGGGCGCGAGCCGACCCGGCGACGGGTGGAGGAACTGCGGCGCGCGGTGGACGTCTGCGCTCGGCGCCGGGGCCGACACAAGCCGCTGCTCGTCCCACCGTCTGCGCATCTCGCGCGCCTCGACGCCCTCTCGGTCGAGCCCCAGGTCTGCGCGAGGCGACCAGACGACTCGACCCTCCTCGTCGCCCTCGACCGCCCGGCCCTCGTTGGCGCGACGAGCGACGAGCGCCTCGAAGCCGCCGACGCTGAGGCGGCTCGGGTCGCCCGAGGTGGGCGAGTCTACTCGCGAGAGCTCGGCGGGCGACGCGACGGCGGCGCCGGGCCCAAAGTACGACGGGACGGGCTTACGCCTCGACGACGTGCTCCTCGTCATCGGGATGGGCGGAAGGAGGCCGCTGCTCGGGCTGGCGTGCGAGGGCGGGACGGGAAAGTCGGACATCTGGGGGGACGTCTCGGACGATGGAGGGCCCGGCCGCAGCGCGTACTGGTCCTCGCTCGCGCCTGCGCCGCCGAGTACGATCGCGGCCGGCGCGTTGAACATGACGGCCTGCTCTGGATGCGACGGGCGACGAGGACGCGGCGGCGAGCCGGTCCGGGTGCGCTGCGGCGGGCGCGGTCGCGCAACGTCGAACGTCGCGCCGCCGCTGCTGATGACGGGCGAGGGTTCGAGCTGAGGCGTGGACGGAACGTCGGGGCGGTCGTGCGGGGAGAGAGGAGGAGGTGCGGCGTGGAGGGTTGTCGGCGGGCTGAACGAGGTGCGGCGAGGAGCGCCTGGCGCGAGCGGGATGGCCGACAGGTAGTGCCAGTCGCGAGGCTCTTGTGCCGTGTCGAGGCTCGCTCGCGGCGACGCCATGGCGGATCGAGGTCGTGGCTCGGAAACGAGCGTGATGCCCAGGCGAGGGCGGCAGTGGAGAGCGGCGACGCTCGAAGCGCGCGCGCAGGCGGTGGGCGGTTGGTGGAGGCGGTGCAGGGACGCTCAACGCTCGACGCTGGAGCGCTGCAGGCGGCGTCGTCGTCGTGCGTCGGGCGGTCGGGTGCGGGATGGAGGCTGCCCGGCGGCGTCGTCGTCTCGCCGTGTGCTGCCCTCGGGCGACGAGCAATTTGCTCCGAGCGGGTGCGCCAGTCTCAGCACCGGAGCCTCCTGCATTGATCGACCGGTGCCAGGGGGGGCGGAAGTGGAAGGAGAGGAGCGAAAGACACCGATGAACGCCAGGGGAAGACAGAGCGTGAAACCTCGCTTCCTGCTCGACGCGGGCTCAAGCAGCATGAAGGCACCTGTACGCTTGCTCGTGCACGGCTGAGGCGCGGCTCCTCGCGCCAGGCAGAGACGCTCGCTTCGAGGGACAGTGCGCTCTCCTCTCCTCCCGCCGCCGCCGAGCGAGACCGCGTCGGCTTCCGCCGGGCAGGAGTCCGCTCATCTGGCCTCGACGAGACACTCCGCTTACCGGCAGAAGCTCTCCCGCCGAACCGTCTGCGCTAGCGAGAGTCGCCGCCAGCGTCAGGCGCCGGCGCGGAGCTCGCCCCGCTTCTTTGGCACCAGGGGCTGCACACCGAGTCTCTTTCATTGCTCGAGCGCACTACACTCGACCCTCTGATCGCGCATTCGGCCGGACAACCGTCGACGAGACGATGCGGCCGCAGCAGAGCCGAGACGCGCTTGCGAAGGTCTCGAGGCGGGGCTCGAGCGCTCGACGACAAGTGGACGAGGGCGCGTTGCAGGAGGTTCGAGAGGAAGAGAGGACGAGAGGACAACGACGAGGAAAGATCGAAAGGACGCGAGACGCTATACAGGACGAGGAGGACCCGAGGAACCCGCCGACGTCGACGCCGACGAGGAGCGCCCGCTCACCACCTCCTGCCGAGCAGGTCCTCGCCCCACGCGTTCGCCATCCAGTCCGCCTCGGCTGCCGCTCTCCCAACCGCCGCATCGACGACCGGCGCCGCCTCCAAGCTCCCGAGGCTCTCCCTCGAGCTCTTGGCCTCGACCTTGGCCCTCGTGACCTGGCTCAGCGCCGCGACGCGCAGCCCGCCTGCACTGACGGCCTTGCGCAGGAGGTGCGGCGCGCGACCGCGCTCGCGCGCGAGCGTGTGCGCGTGCGCATGTGCGGCGCTGAGGAGGCGGCGCTGCGAGGGCGAGAGGCCCGTCGCGGCGTCGAAGGGCGAGGCGAACGGCGAGGGCGGCCGGGTCGACGAGGTCGAGGACGAGGAAGAGGGGAAGGTGGGCGAGGCGGAGAAGGAGAAGAGCTGCGAGACGCGCTCGCGCAGGAGGGAGGGAACGCCGGAAAAGGCGCCTGGGGCAGGTGGCGGCGTCGCGACTCGGTGCGGCGGGTGCGGCGGCGACGCGTCGAAGGCTGGGGTCGGGAGCGAGATGCCGAGGCCGGAGAAAGACTCGTAGCGCGGGAAGGCGGACGAGGAGGACGAGGTCGTGAGGAGGTGCGAGTCACTCGCGGCGTGGCGGAGGACGAGCGAGTTGCCGAGCCCGGCGCCGGCGTGGCGGGGTTTCGTCGGCGAGTCGGCGTCGCCCGAGATGGCGATTGTCGGGCAGAAGGACGAGGCATGGGCCGAGGAGGACGGGAGCGGGTGGTGCGGCGTCGGCGGCGAGTAGTCGAGCGAGAGCGACGACGAGTACGACCTGGCGCTCGCCGTGTCGTCATCGCGCGCGCCGTACTGCAGGAGCTGCGGCGTCGATTCGAGGGACGAGCCCAACCCGATGGGCAGGCTCGAGCGCGAGAGCGGGTGCGGCGCGCTGACGAGCGGCGGTGCCGGCGGCGGGAACTCCTGGTTGACGCCGTCGACCCAGTGCAGGACCTCGCTCGCGCTGCGCATGCGAGGCTGCGGCGAGTCGGTGCCGCCGCCGCCGACGACGACCGGGTCGGCGAGGATCTCGACCGCGTCCTCGTCGTCCTCGCCGCTGTCCGACTCGGGCGTCGGGCTGAACAGCGAGAAGAAGCCTCGCAGCGACAGGAGAGAGCTGCGCTCCTTGAGCGTCTTGGGTGCCGGCGGCGCGAGTGACGAGGACGGGGCGGCTGACGGCGGCGCAGGCGAAGAAGCTCGCGGTGGTGCGACCTCGTCGACGTGCGCGCCGAGGTCGGCGGGGCGGATCTTCTGCGCTTGCGGCGTGATGACCCGCGTATCGGCGTACCCATGACGCTCGAGGAGCTGTAGACGAGGTGTCCGAGTCAGTTGACGAGGTCGCGACAACGAGGGAGACGTGAAGGGGACGCACCTCTTGCAGGCTCGAGAAACCCGGATCCGCCTCGGCGCCATCGACGCGAGGATCCACAGGATCGACAGTGGACTGCGCCGGCGCCTGGGCCCGACCGCGTCCGAGCGCCGTGAACGACGCCTTCTTGCCCGGCCCTCGCAGGCCGGCGGCAGCGGGCGGCGGCGTCGCGGGCGGCGGCGTCGCGGGCGGCTGAGCCTGCACCTGCGCGACCCGCAAGCTGGCCGCCGATGCCCTCGCGCCGAGCGGCGAGCCCGAGCGCGACGGGGCCGAGTTCTCGTCCTGCGCGTCCTGCGGTGCCGACTCGTCGCTCGCGACGCTCGCCAACCGGCCGAACCACCTCCCGCTGCGGCGCATGCCCGCCGCCGCCACCGCCGATGACGAGCCCTCGGTCGGGCTCTCTGCGCCGCCGAGCTGCCGCGCGGCGAGCGTGCGCCGCTTGAGCGCCGCCTTGTGCTCCTCGACGGCGGCGGACGCGGCGGGCGAGAGGGCGCGCGCGCGCGTGGGCGAGATGACGGGTTTGGCGAGCGCAGCTGAGCGCGATGAGGAGGAGGAGGAGGGCGTTGGGCGGAGCTTGGTTGGCGGTGAGGGCGAGGTGGAGAAGGACATGGGGCGACGACGAGGGGGAGAGGTCGAGTCGGCCGGCGGCGAGGTAGGGCTCGAGACGTAGGAGAGGGGCCGGGCGCGAGGGGTGGGGGAGGGACGCGAGGGTGAGGACGAGGCGTGCGAGGACGAGATGGCGCGCAACGACGAGGTGGCGAGCGAGACGGGCCGGCGAGGAGCGCTCGACGACGACGCCGACGAGGACGGCAACGGCGGCGAGCGGGTCAGACCGAGTCGCCTGCCGCCGTCGCACTCGTCTGCTGGCGTCATGGCAAAGTCGCTGCGCACGACGGCGGTCCTCCTGCGGCGCTCCTTGTCGGCCGCCCGGCTCGAGTCGTTCGACCGGGCGGGCTCGGCATGTTGCGCGACGTCGACGCTCGTCTTGCTCTTCTTGAGCGCGCCCGTGCCGCTGCCCGCGGCGCTTGCGCCGGCTGAGGCGCGGTCGGCGGCGCGACCGGGGGCTGCCGGAGGTGCAGGCGCGGTCGCCGAGGTGCCGCGGAGGATGAAGGGGCGGACCTTTGTCGGCTGGGCGGGCGGTTTGGGCTGGGGCGGGGCGCGGTTGGCGCGCACGAGGTGCGACTCGGAGGTCGAGCTGGGCAGGGCGGGCATGGAGCGCTGCTGGTGCCGGGGAGGTGGGCTCGAGGAGGCGAACGGGCGAGGCGGGGAGGGAGAAGGGCTCGGGGCCGTGCGACTCGGTGAGGGTGCGGCGGGTGTCGGCGTGATTGCCGCGGTCACGCAGGCCCTGCGAGCAGGTCGACAGAGCGGTGTGGAGGAGAGCGAGAGCGGTGTGTTTGCTCTTGTCGCGTCCGGCTCGACGCGTCTCGCCTTTCCTGCCGGTCCCCTTGTTCCGCGTTCGGCCGAGGCTTCCGATGGTGGACAAGTCTGTGCTGAGCTGCACGCTGTCAACGCATGCGTCCTTCAGCGCGCAAGGCGGCCACTCGCTCGACCTCGGCAACGTTTCCCCGCATTTCTCTGAGCCCGATCGTCGCAGCAGCAGCCCTCATCAGCTCGCGGCCTCGCTCTCGCCTGCACCAGCGATTCGACCGCACCAGCACCCTCTCGCATGCTCAGCTCGTGCTTCCCAGCCCACCTCGTCGCCTCTGCCCTCGCCTCGCTCCTTCCTTCCGCCTCGCCGTCCTCGCCGTCGATGCTGCTCGACCGCACCTCGCACGTCGACCTCCTCGTCCTCGGCCTCGGCTGGACCGGCTCGTTCCTCCTCCCGCACCTCGCCTCCCACCACAATGACCTCACCGTCGCCGCCACCACCCGCGACGGCCGCGACGGCACCCTCAAGTGGGCGTGGGATCCCGAGGACGACGGCAAGGACCAGTACGCGGCCCTCCCGAGGGCAAAGACGGTCGTCGTCGTGTTCCCGCTCCGAGGTGAGGGCTACAGCACGCGCCTCGTGCGCGGCTACGAGGAGTCGGTCGGGCAACGTGTGCGGTGGATCCAGCTCGGCTCGACGGGCATCTTTGACGTGCGTCCCGCTCTCCTTCCTCTCGCTCCTTGCGCACAAGCGGACGAGCTCACGTCGACATCACTCTCCTCCTGCAGGGCGGTCCTACGCTCGCCTCGTTGAGCGCCAAGGCCGAGCACGACGAGAAGCCCGCTGCCGCGCCCAAGTTCGAGTGGACGACCCGACACTCGCCGTACGACCGCAAGAACCTGCGCGCCATCGCCGAGGACGAGCTCCTGTCGCAGCACTCGGACACGGTCGTGCTCAACCTCGTTGGTCTCTGGGTGCGTCGCGCTCGTTCCCCTCCCTCGCTCCCTCTCTCGCTCTCGAGCGGCCGCTCACACCCTCGGCCCGACTCTGCGCAGGGCGGCTCGCGCAACCCGGCCAACTGGTTCACCCGCATCGCGCCGACGCCCGAAGCCCTCGAGGGCAAAGGCTCGCTGCACCTCCTCCACGGCATCGACCTCGCGCGCGCCATCATCGCCGTCCACCTCGCGCCGACCCTCCCCTCCTCTTCCGCGGCGACGGGCGCCGGGACGGGCCAGCGCTGGATCGTGAGCGACCTGCGCGTCCTCGACTGGTGGGACCTCGCCTCGGCGCACCCTCTCGCCGGCCCTCCCCCGCCAGCCGCCCTCCTCAGCACCGGCGAGCGCTCGCCCGACCGCGCCCTGTGGGTCCAGGACCTCATGCGCAAGCACGGCGTGCGCGCCCTGCCGAGGACGCCGCGCGAGCTTGGGCGCGCCATCGACGCGCGCGAGTTTTGGGAGGCGTTCGGGCTCATGCCGGTCCGGGGCAGGTGGGAGGAGGCTAGGGCGTAGCGCACTGTTGTCCTACTGTAACGAGAGATGTCTCGAAGTGCTCTTTCGCCCGGCCGCCCTGAGAGTGAGCGCGCGAGAGCCTGGGAACGAGCCGCACGGTCCTCGGCAAGCTCTCGAGCTGCTTGCCCTTGAGCACGCAGGAGCGGCTCGTCGCTCGGATCAGGCCTGCTCTCGCCATCTCTCGCGACACGATGAAAGGAGAAAGCGAGGCTGGGTATCATTGCCGGCCGCCGAGAGATTACGAAAGCGCGCCTCCTTTAGTCTAGGGTCAAAGCCTCGCTCGCCGTACAACACGTCTCCTGCATCTATAGGTTGAGGTCGTCCGAGTCTCGACGCTACTTCTTGGGCTTCTCGGCGGGCATGAAGAGCCAGACGAAGACGGCGATGACGCGCAGGCCTGTGCGCGAGAAGGGGAGGTCAGTGACGTCCTCGTCCTCGTCCCGCTCATCCTCCTCCTGCTGCGAGAGAGAAGTGTAGACGTACCGGTACAGACGCCGAACGCGACTGCCGAGCTGCTCGCAAAGACGATGCCGGCCGAGCACATGCCGCCGAGGAAGGCGGCAAAGACGGCGAGCGCGCGGTGGTCGCGGCTCTTGACGGCCTTGCGGGCAAACAGGAGCGGGTCGTTGGCGAGCTCGACCCAGACGGTCGTGAGGACGAGCGAGGTGCCGCTGGCGGCTGTTGAGGGGGAAGTGCGAGAGGGGCACGAAATGGTCGGCGGGCAAGGTCAGTGAGGGGCTCGGAAGGCAGGCGACGAGGGCGAGAGAGAGGACGCACGATTCAGGCGCTGCAGACATAGAGAAAGTAGACGAGAGAGGACGACGAGAGTGGACAGGTCGGGCAGGTCGACGACGAAGGGAGGGAGAAGGGAAGGGGAGGAAGAGGACAACGGCAAGGTCAGTTTCGAGTCCTGACGAGGTCGACCGTGCTCTGTCGGCGGCTCACCTTTGCAACGATGCCCTGCGACGAGAAGGCTTGGTCAGTACAAGGACTTGGGGCAGGACGAGGGAGGAGGGACGTACCTGCAGACCGAGACTCGCGCTCGCGAAGCCGAGAGCCGCCATGCCCTGCGGTGACCGCCACGACGCCTCTGTGCGGAACCTGTGCGCGTGAGGTGTCAGGGCGCGGATCGAGACATACGAGGGAGGAGGGACAAGACGCACTCGGCGACGCTCGTCTCGCGGCTGAAATGGGCGCACAACGCGGCGGCCATGGTGAGGAGCGCCGAGATGAAGGTGGCCGACATAGCCCACCACCGCTTCTTGGCGCCGACACGGTCGCCAATGCGGCCGAGCGAGGTGCCGAGGAGGAACGACAGGAGCGACGTGAGGGCTTGCTGGTCAGGCTTGTGGAACGTCCGGTCGCTCGTCGCGAACAGGCGCCCGACGGCGAGGCCGAGCTGGACAAGGCCACCGGCTATGCGAGGGGGAAGGATGAGGGTGGTCAGCGCTCGGGAGGCACGGAGGAGGCAAGGGGAGGGAGACGAAGAAGGGAGAGAGGGACGCACTCTGGAAGCCCGCCCACAAGTAGCACGCGAGGAAGGTAGGCGCGGACGTGAAGCCCGTCAAGAAGCAGAAGAAGAAGCACAGCTGCCACACGCCGAGTGGCCCGCTCGTGTCGACGTTGGACTGGAGGAACCTCCTCGCCGCGGGCGGTGACCTTGGCGGCTCGGCGACAGGGGACGAGGCGGTTTCTGCTGGACCGGCGCTCGAAGTGGTGGCACTGCTGGGTGCCAGGAGGCTGTTCTTGGCTGTGTCTGCCATGGCGTGGTCGAGGAACGAGGGCGACAGATTGCGAGAGCTGATGGCGCGAGAGGTCGAAGGGGAGAGGCGAGGGGCGTGATCGAGGCGTCGCGACTCGCGTGCGGATGGTCGTGTGCAGTGGGCGAGTCGAGTGAGAGGGTGCAGAGCAAGGCGCAAGCCGCTGGAGCGGGTGCGGACGAGATCTTGGTCGTGCCGTCGGTCCGCTCCTCACAAGCCGAAGCGCCGAAGCAAGTTTCGCCCGGATCGCTCTCGAGATTGTCGATTCCGTGCTTGACTCTGGCGCTCTCGCCAAGCCTCTCGTCGCACGAAACGGCCGTCGGCGGCGGCCGGTGCCGCAGTCGCTTCTTCACCGACTCCAGCTCTCGATCTCTCGCTCGCGACGTCGACCCGCTTGAGAGGTAAAGAGGACATTACTCGAGCGGAAGGCTCTGCTACAGCCACCGCAACGCGACGACGTGCACGAGGGCGATGGCGGCCGTCCAGCTCGGGTCGGCGAGCGCAAAGTCGAGCGCCGTTTCGAGGACGAGGAGGGCGACGACCGAGAGCGGGACGACGGAAGTGGTACAGGCGGTCGGGCCAACGTGTGGTGGCGCGCAAGTCGGCGGGGCGGGCGAGGACGAGGCGAGTCGGGCGAGGAAGAAGAGCTGCGCCGCGTGGAGACGAGCATCAGGCTCCCTCCCTGCGACGGGAGAAAGAGACGTGAGATCGGCTCGGCTTGACGCACCTTTAGCATGGCCGCAGAGAGCGCGACGGCCGTCGCAATGCCCGTTTCTGCGCTGCGGGCGACCCTTTGCCGTTCCGACCCGACGACAGCTGGCCGCTCGGGCCGCTGCGCGGCATCTTGCTTCGTCGGCGGTGTCGACGGTCGACTCGGCGGGGTGATCGAGGGCGGTGGAAGAGGTAGAGGAGGGCGTGAAGGTGGGGGAAGTGGCGGTAGGGAGGAGGACCGGGACCGGGAGAGGAGCGAGGGGGTGGAAGATGTGCGGCTCGAGGCCGGTCGACGCTGGGAAAGTTCGAGTTAGCCGCCTGGCGAGGTTCACAAGACGACATGGAAGAGAGAACGAGAGACGCACTTGCAGAGGCGGGCTGACCCTCCACTCGCTGTCGTCCCTCGACTCGGGCTCCTCGACCTCGACCTCGACCGCCCTGTCGCCGAGCCGCGCGCTCTCGAGCCGGCTCACGCTCCTCCCTCGCTGCGGCCTCCACAGCGGCGGCCGCTCGCTCACGAACGACTGCTTCGCGGCCCATCTCCCTCTCGGCGCCGCTAGGACCACCTCCTCGCCCTCGCCGTCTCGCCCTGCCGAGCGCCATCCGCGCTTGAGCTCGATCCGGACGCCGTCGATGGCGCGCAGCACACGCTCGCACAAGGGGCGACGAGTCGGGGAGCGGTGGATGAGCGCCTGGAGGAGGGCGAGGAGGGAGGGAGGAAGGTCGTGTCGTGCCGAGGCGGCAGGTGGAAGTGGCGCAAAAGGATGGAAGCTGCGGCGACGACGAAAGAAGAGTCTGTCAGTGGGAGACCGCTAGGGAGCCACGAGGGAGAGGCGTCGGGGACGCACCCGCCGTAACGCTTGACCTCGTCCTCCATCTCGCCCGTGTCGTCGCCCTCGGCGCTCGCGTACGGGAGCGCAAAGTAGCACAGGAGGTAGAGGACGAGCCCGAGCGCCCACATGTCGGTGGCGCGGTCGGGAGGAGGTAGTTGGCCCGTGTGCGGCGAGAGAAAGAACGCCTCGGGCGGCGTGTAGAGGAGGGTGCCCGAACCGCCTCCTGCAGGGGAGATAAGGGGGTCAGTACGCGCTCGAGACCGGGCGACAGGCCCCTCGCTGATCGACGAGCGAAAGAGGAACGAGAGGAGCTCACGGCGCTCGGCATGGTACGAGTCGGACGTCGCGTTGCCAAAGTCGCTCAGCTTGCAAGTCGGGAGGAGCGCATCGTCGTCCCAGTGCAGGAGGACGTTCTCCGCCTGTGCGCGTGTGGGGGAACCTCGTCAGGGTACGCTCTCGAGCGAAAGATCGGAAAGAGGGAGAGAGAGAAAGAGGACACACCTTGAGGTCGAGGTGCAGGATGTTGCGCCCATGGAGGAACGACAGGCCCTCGACGATGTCCTGGAACAGCGTCATGATGTCCTCGACGCGCAAGAGGTGCACCGCTCGCTCCCTGCCCTCCCGCCTCGCGCGCCTCGCCCTCTCTCGCCCGCCTTCCTCGCCCGTCGGCGTCGACGTGCCCTTCCTCGCGTCGACAAAGCCCTGCAGGCTCCCGCCGTTGGCAAACTCCATGAGGATGTGCAGGGTCGGGACGGGCGGCGCAAAGGCGCTGCGGGACGGCGACGTCTCGAGCCAGGCGTGGTGGTACCGCGTGATGTTGGCGTGCGTGGCCGACTCGAGGAGGTGCACCTCGCGCAGGATCGACAGGAGCGACGGGGTCGAGTCGCCGACGGGTACTGCGTGAGGAAGAAGGCGTCAGGGATTGGTCACGACCTGAGTCGAGGCCAACCGCTCGACCGAGCAGTCCCGACCGCACATGCCGACGAGCGAGAGGGGGACGCACTCTTTTTGCAGGCGTACAGACCGAGCGCCTCGCCATTGAGCACGTGTCGCACGAGGTAGACGCTCCCTTGCCCGCCTTTGCCTGCGTCGCGGTGGGAAGGTCAGTGCACGTCCTTTCGCGAGGGAGGGACGACGAGAGGAAGAGAGAGGAGGACGTACCGAGTAGCTGCAGCTCTTCGAAGAACCGCGCAAAGTAGCCCTCGTTCATCTGACCCTCGTCGAGCCGCCCGTCTCGCCCCGCCGCCGCCGGACCTGCTGCGCCGGCGACCGTCTCGTGCGCGCCCGTCGGCGTCGGCAAGGCGCGGGCCCGGGCCCCAGTCGACGACGGCGTCGTCGCGCGCGAGTTGACCTCGCTCAGGAGGTCAAAGTACGACTGGCCGTCGACCGTCCTGCTGCCGTACCCGCCGCGCGCGACCGTGCGCCGCCTGTCGTCCAGGTCGAGGTCCACCTCCGAGTCGCTCCACCGCCCGTGCCCCTCCGACTCGGTCGCCTCGCCGTCGTGCTCGCCTGCGGGTAGCGGGAGGAGCCACCCTCGGAGCGTCGCGCGAGGCCGGCGGTGCGCTCGCGAGCTGGGCGACCCGGGCCCGCGCGGCAGGTCCTGCAGGCACAGCGGGCAGACGCTCGGCGGCGGGCCAATCGTGCCCACGGCCTCGGCGGGCGGCGTCTCGTCGCCCTCGTCGTCGTCCTCGTCGCCGTCGACCTCGCCCTCGTCGTCGGTGCCGCTCATCTCGCCCGAAGTGGGGGTAGGCCGCTCGCCCGCCCTCCCCTCGCGCCTGCCCTGGCTGCGCGGCGCGCTCGACACCTGGTTGAGGCGTCTGCGGCTGATGAAGGTGGGCGAGCTGCTGCGCGGCGAGCCTGGCGGGGTGGGCTGAACGGCGAGTCGACGGAGACGGGGCGAGTACAGGACGAGCTTGCGTGACGAGGGGTCGCTGAGCACGACCTGCCAGTGCGTGTGGTCCTCGAAGTCGGGAGGCGGATCTGGCTCGAGCGGCGCAGAGGCCATGGCGAGCGGGCGTGCGAGTGTGAGGAGGAGCAGGAGCCAGCGGGAAGGACGAGGCGGTTGGTCGACTTGCACCGCCTCGACAAGGTCTGATCTCTCTCGCTCTGCTGCAGAGAGTCTATGCAAGGAAGGATGGTTGCAGAGGTACCCAGTGGAACAGAACGAGGTCACAGCGGAGCCGAGGAGGGTCTACGAGAAAGCGAGGGGAGGAAGAGGGACAAAACGACAGGGCGGGGCTCTACTGCTTCTTGACACCGGTGCGCGCGTTGTCGTAGTTCTGCAAGGCCAGGCAGTCAGAGAATGTCGCTCGAGGGACGCCGGTCGAGAGAGAGAGAGAGGGAGCGAGACGCACCTGCACGAACCACTCGACCGACTCCTGCAGCGCCTTGTCGAACGGCGTGAACTCAAAGTCGGGCAAGTACTTGCGCAGCTTCTCGTTGCTCGCCGTCTTCTTGTACTGGCCGTCGGCCTTGGACGTGTCCCACTGCGCGCGTGCCGCTCGAGGGTCATTTCCCGGCGGACGGGCGAACAGGCACGAGCGCGCGACGCTCGACGACGGGAGGAAGGAGAGAGACAGAGAGACGCACCGTGACCTCGCCCTGGAACTCGACCGCCTTGACAATGGCCTCGGCAACCTGCTTGATCGTGATCTCGTCCTTCTCGCCGACCGACAGGATGATCGGGTCGATCTCGGGGTACTCTGCGGGTCCGGGCGACGGCATCAGGACGCGCTCATGGGCACGGTCGCACAGACGAGGAAAGAGGACGCACCCTTGAGCTGCCAGATGAAGAGCTTGGCGAGGTCGCGCGAGTAGATGAACTGCCGCAGGGGCGTGCCCGAGCCCGCGACGGTAAAGGGCGTGCCGTTCTCTGCGGGCGGGCGCCGAGAGGGTCAGTATCATCGAGAGCAGCCACGAACTGGGACAGGACGACCAGGGACGCACTCTTGGCGAGGAGGCACTTGTGGACGAGGCCCGGAATGACGTGCGAGTCCTCGAGGTCGTAGTTGTCGTGCGGGCCAAAGATGTTGGTCGGGATGGCCGACGTAAAGTTGCAGCCAAACTCCTCGTTGTAGGCACTGCGTGAGGGGGTCGACGAGGTCAGGTCTCGTGCGCCTGTGGAGGAGAGAGGCGGAGGGGCGCACTGGTTGTAGACGTCGACGAGGCGCTTGCCGTGGGCGTAGCCAAAGTTCGAGTGGTGAGGCGGGCCGAGGTGGACGTGCGACTCGTCGATCGGGTACGAGACCTTGTCGGGGAAGACGCAGGTCGACAAGCACGAGATCATCTTCTCGACCTGCAGGCGAGGAAGGCGCGTGCCGGTCAGTGTCCGGGTCCTGCTCGGGCCGGTGCGGCTGGGAGAGAGAGGGAGCAGAGACGCACGCCGTGCTCCTTGGCGGCCCACATGACGTTGTCGTTGATGAGGCAGTTGTCGCGGAGGAAGGTGAGCTGCGGGGTGAGGACAAGGGGAGTCAGCGGACCGCTTGCAAGACCTGGCACCAAGCCCCCGTACGGCCAGTCTGCTCGACCGCATCGTGGGCTTGTCGGAGGACGCGAACAGGGGCGCAGGGCTCGCCTTGTACTTCATGTTCTTGAAGAGGCCGCCGACGAGGGCGGCGAGGTGGATGACGTGGGTGGGCTTGTACTTGTCGAAGATGGCCATCGTCTGCTTGAGGTCACTGTGACGGTGGGCGGAAGGAGAGTCAGCGAGGTCTGTGCGGGATGCACGAGGACGAGGTGCGAGTGCGACGAGGGGGGCGAGTCGGGGCGAGAGGCGGCGCCGGTGCGACGGTCGCGCGCCAGCGTTCGGCGTCAAGAGTGCGCAGTACGGCTTGGCCGGCTGCGCATGGCCGGGCAGAGGGTGTGGGGCGAGGACGACGCGTCGAAAGGGGAGAGGGGGGGGGAGGGACAAGGGACTGACCGCAAGTCGCCGTCCTTGGAGCTGAGGTAGATCCACTGGTCGTCGTCGGCGAACTTGCCAAACTGGCTGCCGACGGCCTCGTGCTCGACGGTCCACTCGATGGCCTTGCCGACGAGGCCTGCGAGTCGCGTCGTGGTCAGCTCGAGGACAACGGAGCTCCCTCTCGACAGGTGCGCGACGCAGGGCAGCGAGAGTAGGCGCACCGGTACCTCCAGTGACGAGAATGGTGGCGGGCATGTTCACGCTGGAGCTCGAGCTGGTGAGGGTGAGGAGAGGAGCGAGGAGTCGCTGGCAACCGCCATCCCGGCCGCAAGCCTCGCGCCACTTCGCAGGTCGTCCTTTTGAGCTGTGTGTGTGCTGTTTATCTACTCGGAAACACGGCGACGCGGTCCTTGCTATTTCTCCCCGAGCTGAGAGCGCGAGAGCAAGCGCGGCTGCCCCGACCGCGCCACCTTCGCCCTCTGTTCACGGCTGCCTCGCCGACCAGGCACCGAGCACACCAGCGAGCACCACCAGTCTGCTCGCAGCCTTCGCTCGACCCGAACCAGCCTTTCGAACCGGCCCGCACCGCCGCCCCTCGCACCTCGGCTGCTCCTCATCAACTCGAACCCCGCCCACCATGGCCGACGAACTCGAGAAGCTCGAGCTCCTGTCCCTCGTCAACTCGATCACCCAGGAGCTCGTCAACCACACCGGCCTGTCCGGTGCGTCCCCCTCTCCCCCTTCCTCGTCTCGTCCCCTCGCGCTGACTTGCCCTCTCGCGCACACAGACTCGACACTCGCCGAGTTCCTCATCCACCTCCACGGCGAGAGCAAGGACTTCAAGACGTTCAAGCAGAAGTGCTCGGACGTCGGCGCCGAGTTCCCCGACTCGTTCCTCCAGGCCGTCGACCGCCTCATCCTGTCGATGCACCCCAAGTACAAGGTCAAGAAGGCCGCCACCGCCGCCGCCAAGGGCAAGGGCAAGGCCGACGGTGCCGCTGCCGCCGAGGTCGTCAGCGAGGACAAGCAGAAGCAGATGCGCCTCTTCCCCGGCCTCGCCCTCCCCGACAGCGACTGGATCCCCTCGTTCACGCCCGACGACCCGGCGACCGTCAAGGAGCGCCAGATGCGCATGGGCCAACCCGTCGACGTCAAGGGCGCGAGCGACAACAACCGCCAGCGCGACGAGGACCAGCTCGGCGTCGACGACCTCATGGCCCAGCTCGAGGGCGTGAGAAAGCGCACCGTCGACGACGACCCGCGCGACGCCAAGCGCACCCGCCACCGCTCGCCCGACTATGAGCGCCGCGACGACCGCCGAGGCGGGCGCGACGACGGGCGAGGGCGCGACGACGGGTACGGCGGCGGGCGGGACAACGGCTACGGCGACCGTGGGCGGCCCGGCGCAGGCGGCGGCGGGAGCCGGTACGGCGAGGACGACCGTGGGCGGTACGGGCGCGACGGGCGGACGGGCGGTGCGGGCCCGGCGCGGCTCGACGAGAAGCCCGTCCTGTACAAGATCTACCCGGGCAAGGTCGCCAACGTCAAGGACTTTGGCGCGTTCGTCACGCTCGAGGGCATCATGGGCCGCATCGAGGGCATGGTCCACGTCGGCCAGATCTCGAGCGCGCGCGTCACGCACCCGTCCGACCTCATCTCGCGCGGCCAGTCGGTGTTCGTCAAGGTCATGTCGATCACGGGCACCCGCCTGTCGCTGTCGATGAAGGATGCCGACCAGCGCACCGGCGCCGACCTGAGCCCGCACCTGCGCGTCAAGACCGAGGAGGAGCTCCTCGAGGAGTCGCGCAAGGCGGCCGAGCGCGCCGCGACCGGCCCCAACGGCGTCGCCGTCCGCAAGTCGTTCGCCGACGACCACCGCACGGCGTCGGTCCGTCGCCTGACGAGCCCCGAACGGTGGGAGATCAAGCAGCTCATTGCCTCGGGCGCCGCGAGCGCGTCCGACTACCCGGGCCTCGACGACGACCTCCTCACGCCGAGCGACTTTAGCGGCGGCAAGAAGTCGCTCGCCGACGAGGCCGACGAGGAGCTCGACATCGAGATCAACGAGGCCGACGCGCCGTTCCTGTCGGGCCAGAGCAAGCGCGCGCTCGAGCTGTCGCCGGTCAAGATCGTCAAGGCGCCCGACGGCGGCCTGAACCGCGCCGCCATGGCCGGTGCCGCCCTCGCCAAGGAGCGTCGCGAGCTCAAGGCGCAGGAGGCGCAGGACGAGGCCGGCGACGACGCGCGCAACGTCAACACGCCCTGGCTCGACCCGATGGCGCAGCAGCACGAGCGCTCGTTCGCCGCCGACGCCCGTGGCGCCGCCGCCGGTCAGCGCGCCAAGGACATGCCTGCGTGGAAAAAGGCGACGTTCAACCAGGCGACGACGTTCGGCAAGATCACGAGCTTGAGCATCGGCGACCAGCGCAAGAGCCTGCCCATCTACAAGTTCCGCGATCAGCTCATCGAGGCGTTCGCCAACGTGCGTCCCCTCTCTCTCTCTCTGTCCCTCTCTCTCGTCAAACGAGGCCCTGACCCCGAGGTCTACCTTGTCCACCTGCAGAACCAGGTCCTCGTCGTCGTCGGCGACACCGGCTCGGGCAAGACGACCCAGATGACGCAGTACCTCGCCGAGGCGGGCTACGCCGACCGGCTCAAGATTGGCTGCACCCAGCCCCGTCGTGTCGCCGCCATGTCGGTCGCCAAGCGCGTCGCCGAGGAGGTCGGCTGCCGCCTCGGGACGGACGTCGGGTACACGATCCGGTTCGAGGACTGCACGAGCCCCGAGACCAAGATCAAGTACATGACCGACGGCATGTTGCAGCGCGAGTGTCTCGTCGACCCGGACATGAGCCAGTACAGCGTCCTCATGCTCGACGAGGCGCACGAGCGCACCATCGCGACCGACGTCCTCTTTGGCCTGCTCAAGAGTGCGTCCCCTCTTTCCCTTCTCTTCCCTTGTCGTCACCTTCGTGCGCATCCCGACTAACTCGCCTCGTCCACTGCACAGAGTCGCTCAAGCGCCGCCCGGACCTCAAGCTCATCGTCACGTCGGCCACGCTCGACGCCGAGAAGTTCTCCGAGTACTTCTTCGGCTGCCCGATCTTTACGATCCCGGGCCGCACGTTCCCTGTCGAGATCCTGTACACCAAGGAGCCCGAGCCCGACTACCTCGACGCGGCTCTGATCACGGTGATGCAAATCCACCTGTCAGAGCCGCCCGGTGACATCCTCATTTTCTTGACGGGTCAGGAGGAGATCGACACGTCGTGCGAGATCCTGTACGAGCGCATGAGGATCTCATGTTTAACGTACTAAGCTCTCATGTTTAACGAACTAAACCCTCATGGCTAACGTACTAAGCTCTCATGGCTAACGACCCGGCCCCGCCCGGTGCGCGCAAGGTGCGTCCCTTCTCTCTCCCTCCCTCCCTTTCTTTCTTTGTCGTAGACCTGCCCGCCTTGCCTAGTTCTTGTCGCGCATCTCTCGCTCGCCCTCGTACCCCCTCCTCTTGTACCCGGCCCTCTTCCTGACGCACTCGCCTCGCCCCTCGTTCCTCCTCGTCCTCCTGCAGGTCATTCTCGCCACCAACATCGCCGAGACGTCGCTCACGATCGACGGCATCTACTACGTTATCGACCCGGGCTTCGTCAAGCAGAACGCCTACGACCCTCGCCTCGGCATGGACTCGCTCATCGTCACGCCCATCTCGCAGGCGCAGGCGCGTCAGCGTTCGGGTCGCGCCGGCAGGACGGGCCCGGGCAAGTGCTACCGCCTGTACACCGAGGCGGCGTACCGCAACGAGATGATGCCCAACTCGATCCCGGACATCCAGCGCCAGAACCTCGCCCACACGATCCTCATGCTCAAGGCCATGGGTGCGTCCCTCTTTCTCCTTTCTGCGGCCCGTTCTCTCTCCCTCGCGAAGGCCGGCAACTGACGCCTTGGTCCCACCCCCCTCCCTCTCTCCCTCGCAGGCATCAACGACCTGCTCAACTTCGACTTTATGGACCCGCCGCCGCAGCAGACGATGATCACGGCGCTCGAGAACCTGTACGCGCTGTCGGCGCTCGACGACGAGGGCCTCCTGACGCGTCTCGGCCGCAAGATGGCCGACCTGCCCGTCGAGCCGCCTCTCGCCAAGATGCTCATCGCCAGTGTCGACCTCGAGTGCTCCGAGGAGATCCTCACGATCGTCGCCATGTTGAGCGTCGGCGGCAGCATCTTCTACCGCCCCAAGGAGAAGCAGTCGCAGGCCGACGCCAAGAAGGCCAAGTTCCACCAGCCCGAGGGCGACCACCTCACGCTCCTCACCGTCTACAACGGGTGGGCCGCGAGCAAGTTCAGGTGCGTCTCGTCTCGCGTCTTGTCCGGGTGGTCGTTCGTCGCCGTCGTCGTCGCAGAGACTAACTCTCGTCGTCCTCGCACGCAGCAACCCGTGGTGCTCCGAGAACTACATCCAGGGTCGCGCCATGCGTCGCGCGCAAGACGTCCGCAAGCAGCTCCTCGGCATCATGGACCGGTGCGTCACTCTCTCACTCGTCGTCGTCGCAGGAGGAGAGAGCCGTTCTGGCCCGAGACCGACCGTCAGGCAGGCGAGGGAACTGACCCACTCGCTCACGCACCTGCAGGTACAAGCACGACATTCTCTCGTGCGGCAAGAACTACAACCGTGTCCGTCGCGCCATTACGAGCGGCTACTTCCGGCACGCCGCCAAGAAGGACCCGCAGGAGGGCTACAAGACGCTCGTCGAGGGGTGCGTCCTCGTCTCCTCACCTTTTCTCCCGGTCGATGCTCACCCTCGTCTTTGTCCTCGCAGCACGCCCGTCTTCCTTCACCCGTCGTCGTCGCTGTTCAACCGTGCGCCCGAGTGGTGCGTGTACCACGAGCTCGTCCTCACCACGTGCGTCTTCTTCTCTCTCTCTCCTCTCTCGGGCACCTGACTGACCCTCTCTCTCACACACACAGGCGCGAGTACATGCGTGAGGTGACGGCCATCGAGCCGCGCTGGCTCACCGAGGTCGCGCCGTCGTTCTTCAAGGTCGCCGACCAGAACACGATCTCGAAGCGCAAGAAGCAGGAAAAAATCACGCCGCTCTTCGACAAGTGCGTCCAGTTTGTCTCTTTGATTCCGAGGCCCGTGCACTGACCCGTCCGACGCACTCCCTCCCCTCGACCGTCCTCGTCGCGCAGGTACGCCGAACACCAGGACGCGTGGCGACTCTCCAAGCTCAAGCGCGCCACTCGCTCGAGCCAGACTTTTTGATCGGACCTTGTGTAGCTGTACTCGCCGTCTGTCAGATCAAGTTTGCCTCGTTCCGGCTTCGTGTCGACCTCGAGTCGGCGAGCGCTCGCTTTCGTCAGAGAGGGAGAAAGCGGGCCTGGCTTTCCTCGCGAGTGGGTCTCTGTCTCGAGTCGAGAGCCTTTGAGAGAGCGCAAGCCCTCACACATGAGCTTTGCCACAAGACCAGTCCGACCGACCCTCCGAGAAATCGCTCTCGAAGCTGCGACGAGTCGACAAGACGCGCACCGAGAGCGACAGGGATGCGCTGCGCAGCTCCTCTTCGATCGAGAGAAGGCGTAGCTGAAGTGGAGGAAGAAAGAGCGGGCCCTCAAACGAGCGACGTGCGCGCCGACAACGACGTCCAGCTCGTCGGCTGCGGCGAGCAATATCTCGAGAACGAGAGCCAACCAGGGCGTCCCACCGAGCTCAATGGACGTGGGAATAGCGTAGCTCGCTTTCCCAGCCGTCGGGAGCGCAGCGCCTGCCTTGACGACAGTGTGTACTCGAACGGCCCGCCCAAGCTGCGGCGGGCCGACGATGCCAAGGCGACGCTCGCTCCTCCTGCGAGGCTCGGCTTTTGAGAACCCTCCAGGCTCGCTCGCGAGGAGCAGGGACACAGCCAAGGCTGGACCACGGCACTCTCGACGAGCGCGAGCCCATCTCACAAGCCCGAGCCGGCGGCGACGCCCTCTCGCCCAGCAAACCAGGAGCCGCCTCGCGTCAGGCAGCCGCACTCTCATTCTCCAAGAGTGGGTCCCGCACCCTGTTGCAGCCCACAGTGCCACTGCCGCCCAGCAGAGCTTGCCGCCCCGCCGAGAGAACGGTCTGACGACAGCTCGCGCTTTGTCACGTCGTCTTCGGCAGGGGTGCGGTCAAGGCTGAAGGGGGGCGAGGGCACTCACGGCAGACGACAGGCGTGGGCAGCTTGCGCAGGGCAGGGGCTGGCAACACGGGCTTCTGCCCTCCCTCGCCTGCTGGCCCGCCCGCTCGCCCACGCACCGAGAGCTGCACAGGGGCTGGCTCGGGTGCCGGAGACCTGCCATGCGGAGCGACTGGAGCAGTCGAGCAGGCTATTAGGCAGGATGTGATGGTGGGAAGTCGAGGGGGAGATGAGGCGGGAGATGAAGATCGGGGAGCGTCGGACGGCGGCGATGAGGACTGGGGGAACTCGCAGGCGGGTGCGGTGGCTTGTTGAGTGCAGTCGACGCGCTCCCGAGCCGCTATTGAGCGCTGGAATGGCGAGCTGGTGGTGCCGTGAGGGAGAGCTGCCTCGCAGCGTGCGCGCCGCTCGCCGACGGCTCTCGCGCGCTCTCTCTCGCACCCTCTGAGTCGCGAGCCTTGGCGTGCCGCCTGTCGTTATAGAGGAGAGGCTGCCCGGGCAACGAAGAGGCGCGCGTTCGCTTCCTCCCCTCGTGCCGACCGTCTGGAGGTCACGCTCGAGCGAGAGCGGTCACCAAGGACGCACGGCTATGCAGATGCCAGCTAGCTGCGTCGCGCGACGACAGAGAGAGACCCACTCGCGAGGAAAGCCAGGCCCGCTTTCTCCCTCTCTGACGAAAGCGAGCGCTCGCCGACTCGAGGTCGACACGAAGCCGGAACGAGGCAAACTTGATCTGACAGACGGCGAGTACAGCTACACAAGGTCCGATCAAAAAGTCTGGCTCGAGCGAGTGGCGCGCTTGAGCTTGGAGAGTCGCCACGCGTCCTGGTGCTCGGCGTACCTGCGCGACGAGGACGGTCGAGGGGAGGGAGTGCGTCGGACGGGTCAGTGCACGGGCCTCGAGCCGGTCATTCACGCTCGCACACATCAAAGGAGAGACACAGAGCTTTTCGCAGCATGCGGAAGAGCTCGACTTGGCTGCCTGCCACGGGCGTGAGCCACCTCGACTTCGAGCTCTCGGTCGTTTCTGGCTCTCGGCTCGCTGAACCTCTCGTTCCGCTCGTACGCTCGATCATCGCTACTTATCGCACTTCTTGTTGCATCGAAGGAAGGCCAGGAAAACGAAAGATACTCGGTACAAAGAGGCAAAGTCCCTCGAGCGCGACCACCGCCACGCCGCCGCCGCCGCCGTCATTCTCCTCGAGCGCTCAGAGCACGTAGCGCAGCTGCTTCTGCGCCGGCGCCATGCGGCTCACGCCGTCGCTGCCGGCGTCCTTCTCGTCGTCGCCGTACAGCTCGGCCTCCTCGCGGTCCATGCGGGCGTTGTCGCGCGCGAGGAAGAAGCGCAGGACGAGGCACAGGGCGATGGCGAGCGCCGCGACGACCGAGTTGGTGATGAAGGCGATCTGGGGAGGCAGAAGAGAGTCAGGTCGATGCGAGAGAGAGGAGAAGAGGGTGACGGCGGCTGCTCACCGAGTACTCGGGGCCGTCGCTCTTCGGGTAAAGGTCTGTGGCAGAAAGAGTCAGTGCCTGTCGAGGAGACGGGGAGACCGGGACGTGTGACGCACAGGGCGACCAGATCTGGGCGAGGTTGCCACTGTGGAAGAGGCTCGAGCGTCAGTCGGGCTCAACTTGAGAAGGTCCTGAGGGCGGGCGAGGTTTCGCGGTGCTGGACGCACAAGCTGTTGATGAAACCGATCGCGACGGCACGCTTGGCGCGAGGGCGCTGGAAGACGCCCGAGTACCAGGCGAGGAGGATGTTGAAGTTGCCGTGCAGGCCGCAAAGGGCGAGGACGATGGCGACGTAGCGTGCGGCGGTGTTGAGCGTGGCGGCGGCGATGATGAAGCTGCAGGAGGAGTGTCCGAGAGTCAGGAAGAGGTCGAGGAGAGAAAGGAGGCGGCCGAGAGGACGCACCCGATCATGCCGACTGCGAGCGGGACGACGAAGAAGTAGCACCGCTGTCCCTTGCGGTCCGACAGGCGCGACAGGACGAGCGAAAAGATGGCGGCGACGACGTAGGGCGGCGCCGTGATGAGGAGGGTGTTGGTCTTGCTGTAGTGGAAGTCGCGCATGACGGTCGGGATGAACTGCGTAAAGGCGCTCGCCGTCGTCTTGGCTGCACGTCGCGAGAGGGAGAGTGTCAGCGACTGCTCTGAAGGTGCGACCTCGGTAGGGACGAGCAGAAGGCTGGAAGGGTGCAGGAGGTGCGAGGAGGAGGTCCGTGCGGGAAGTTGACAAGGACGTACCGGCAGTGATGACGCACAGGGCCCAGAGCTGCGCACAAAGACGCAAGGTCAGTCCGAGCACTTGCTGAGACGGTAGAGAGAGCGAGAGGCGACGCACGCGCCAGTCGAGGACGGCAGCCTTGAGGGTCGCGAGCTGGCCGACCTGCTCCTCGCCGTCCTTTGAGCCGGCGTCGACCTCGAGGCGGTACACGGCGAGGGCTCGCTGACGCAGGGTGAAGCTCTTGGTCGTCGCCGGGTAGTCGGGCAGGAGGAAGACAGCGCAGATCGCCGCAAAGACCGTGATGGCACCCTGCGGGGAGGACACGTCAGAGGTGGTTCGACTTGGAGGGCCGTTTCTTGCTCACCTCGATCAGGAACACCCAGCGCCACGACTCGAGACCTCGAACGCCGTCGAGGCTCGCTTGGACGCCCCCAGATATGAAGCCAGAGAAGGCGCCGGCGAGGAGAGAACCCGTGTAGAGCTGGGAAGGACGCAAAAATGGGTCAGCGATTTGCCCGTGAGCGCTTCGAAACGTCGAGGATGACCCACAATGGCCGTGCGCAGTGCAAGCTCGCTCCTTTTGTGCCATGAGCTCAACAGGAATACCGACCCAGGGAAATCTGTATGTTCAAGTTGGTCAGCGAGCTGTTCTGCGACGTCGAGGGCTGCACCCGACGTCGGCGGCGGCTCTGAGGGGGCACGAGGACGAGTTAGACTCACAGGGCGCTTCGACGAGGCCGAGGAGGACGCGCACGGCATAAAGCTGGTTCCGAGTCTTGACGAACGCCGTGCAGAGGGAGACCAGGCCCCAGAGCGCGACGAAAAATGCGATGAAGTAGCTCGGGCGCGACCGTGATAGTATCATATTTGCCGGGATACCGCCTATTATGTAGGCAGCAAAGAGGATCTGCGAGGAGGAGGAGGGTCAGCGGGAGGAGGAGGAAGGGGACCGGCGGGAGGAGGGCGGCTAGCGCCGTTCTGCCGACAGAGGACGGCCGAGACGTACCGAAATGGCGACGTTAAAGTCGGTGCCCTTCATGCCGAGGTCTTCCTCGATGCCCTGGACGCGAGCCGAGGCGAGAGCGTTGCGATCTGCGGGAAGGCGAGGGGGTCAGTGCGGGCCTCGCAAAGTCGAAGCGGCTGGGCGCACCGAGGTAGTTAAGGACGAGGAGGATCCAGAGGACGGGCATGAGACGCATGTCGAGCTGTGTGCGCGGTACAGGGTCAGGAAACGTCTCTCGAGTGCGGGACGAGGAGGCCGGCGACGGCGGCAAAGCACGACGTCGCCGCCGGTCGACGGCCCGCCCTGGCCTCGTACGTCGTCGGCGTCGACGACAGAGAGATAGGGGACGCACCTTGCGAACGAGCGCCTTCTCCTCGACGGCGTACTCCTCCGGGGTGAGGGCCGCGATGATGTCGATTTCCTTCTGCAGCTCGCTGACATTGCCGGCGTCGACGCCGTTGACGTTCTCGATCTGGAGCACGGAAAGCTTCTTGTCGGCCATGTTGAGGACGACGAGGCGAGAGCGAGTGAGAAGATGCAGGGAGAGGAGGAGAAAGGCGGAGACCCGGACAGCGAGCGAGGAGGAGCAGCTTGTCCCCCGCGCCTCGATCGCGAGCCTGCTCGCCGCGTGCCGAAGCGCCGAAAGGAGTGGTGCGAGCGGTGGTGGTGGTGGTGGTGGTGGTGCCGCGAGCAAGGAGGAGAGCAAGGGCGAGCGAGAGCACCGGGCCGCAAGCGGCCGTGGGGTGGCAGCGCCGACATGCTAATTTGCCGTGCGGCGACCCACCCCTCGAAGGGAGCGAGCTCTGAGCGAGTCCAAGCGATCGAGCGCAGCGAGAGTGGGGGTCGAACCAAGGGCTTAGGGTGCGGGCGAGTTTGGCCGGCCGCGGCCCGAGCGGGTTGACCTTCCTAAGTCGGGCTTCCTCCTCGCTCGACAGCCGACGGCTCGCTCTCCTCTTCGCTCGGCGCTTTTGCAGACAGCGCGAGTCGTTCTGCGCTTTGAGCGCAGGATTCCCTTATCTACGAGCGTGGCGCGCCGACCGCAAATCTTCAGAGAGCTAAGGAGAGGAAGTCGCTCAATGTCGTCCACCTCGCCGAGGCGCGGAGCCAGACTAACCACCGTAAGCCGCTCACACGAGAGGGCAGACTCGCTAAGCTCACGAGCTCTCAAACAAGCTTCTCGGAGCGATGCAGGGGGTCGAGACGGCGAGAAAGTACAGATTGCGTCGAAATCTGGTCTAAACAAAGGTCCGGCGTGCTCTAAAGGTACCCGCCATTGGCCAGCATCGCCTTGGCCTGCGCAGGATACCAATCCTCGAACCCGAGGTCCCACCCAAAGAGCGGCGTGTTGACGCGCTGCTGCTTGCCCTTGGCGGCCATGCCGTCGAGCGTGTCCATGTCGTCGGCGTCGAGCGTGATGAGGTGAAGGTTGGCCTCGATGCGTGCTGCGCTCACCGACTTGGGGAGCACGACGCAGCCGCGTTGAGGCTGGTACGAGATGAGGACGGTCGCGGGCGAGACGCCGTGCTTGTCGGCGATGGCGTTCAGCTCCGGGTCGGACAGGAGGGGCGAGTCTGCGCTCGAGCGAGACGACTGATGGTCAGTGCGTGAATATGAAGAGGGAATGGGATCGAGAAAGAGAAAGAGGGACGCACTGGTCGAGCCGAGAGGGCAGTAGGCCTCGAGGAGGATGCCGCGCTTGTCGCACCAGGCCTTGAGCTTGTGCTGCGGGTTGAACGGGTGGAGCTCGACCTGGTTGACGGCAGGGACGACCGTCCACGTCTTCTCGAGCTTCTCGAGGTACGCGACGCTCCAGTTCGAGACGCCAACCGCCTTGACCTTGCCCGTCTTGAGCAGGGCCTCCATGCTCGCCCACGTCTTGCTCATGTCCCAGTCGCGGTCGACGGCGCGAGAGCCGTCCGGGTTGACGGGGAGGAGCGCCGACGACTCGTTCGGGACGAGCCGCACGGGCCAGTGGATGAGGTACAGGTCGAGGTAGTCGACGCCGAGCGATGCGAGCGACTCGTCGAGGCATTGCTCGACCTTGTCGTGGTACGTGTTCCACCTGTGGGGAGGGTGCACATGCGTCAGTAGCTGTACGACGACGAGGTGTGCGCCGAGCGAGAGGGGAAGAGGAGAAGACCAAGACGAGGTCGGGAAGAGTAGGGGGGCAGGACAGGACCGAGGGACGCGGCCGGGACTCACAGCTTCGACGTGATAAAGATCTCGGACCTCGGCACGCTCGACGCCTTGATGCCAGCGCCGACTTCTTGCTCGTTCTGGTAGATGAGCGCGCAGTCGAGGTGACGGTAGCCCGACTTGAGGGCGTGCTCGACGGCGCTCGCGACCTCGCCCGGCTTGGCCTGCCACGTGCCTGCAGGGAGCAGCGTCAGTTTGCTGGATGCCCGACGACGGCGACGACGAGATGAGGCGAGGAGGGACGCACCGAGGCCGACAGACGGGATCGACGCGCCCGTGTTGAGCTGGAAGGACGCGGGTGGCTGGGTGACGTGAGGCATGCTGGGCTGAAGACGGCGGGGCAGAAGGCGGCTAGGTTGAGGAGGGAGAGGTCGAGAGGGAGAGCCGACAAGTTGAAGAGGAGGAGGAGGAGGATTGAGGCGTCGGCCGGTGCGTGGGGCAGCAAGCGCTCGACGGGTCCACGCTCGGAGTCATAGTGGGCCTCCTGGGCGAGCCGAAGCCGGCACGCTGAGCGTGAGCGAGGAGGTGGATGAGGGCGAGCGAGTTGCGTGGAGGCTGCGGAGGCTTCGCCGAGCCAGCATTACGAGGGCGGTTGATACTCCGAATAGCGATCTGCCTATACAAAACGGGCACCCGGCTTCGCGCGCGAGTGGGCCGGCCGATCCACCTCGTCGCTCCCCACCCGCCTCTCTCGTTCGAGACGGCTCGTCCGCCCGGCCGCATGGAGCGCTGCTCTTGCCTTCATCCGCTGCCTTGCCCCACTCGGCACCTACTACGCCCGCTCCCGCCATGCCCGACGCCAGTGCTCGCGCCGACCAGTACGGCGAATCTTTCACCACCATCAACGAGCTCCTCCCGGCTCGTTCTCGGCAGTACCCAGGTGAGCAGGGCTGTGCTTCGCCTCCTTGCCGATGTCTACTGACACCTTGCCCTCGCTCTGCAGATGTTCCCATCCTCGGCGTGCCCGGCAAGGACGGCGTCGTGCGCTCGTTCACCTACCGTGAGCTCGAGACGGCGACCAACCTCCTCGCGCACCACCTCGCGACCGTGATCCCGCCACGCGCCAAGGGCGACACGAGCACCCTCACCTGTGCGCTCCTCGCCCCGTCGGGCTACGACTACGCCATCCACGAGATGGCGCTCGTCCGCATCGGCTACGCCGTCCTCCTCGTCAGCCCAAACAACTCGCCGCCCGCCATTGCCCACCTGTGCACGGCGACCAAGGCCTCGTTCCTCTTCACGGCGCCGGCGTACGTCGAGGCGGCAAAGGAGGCGCTCGCGCTCGCGACCCAGAACAAGTCGACCGAGCACGCCCTCGCGCCTGCGACCGAGCATCGCTTCGAGGTGCTCGACCTTGCGCCACCCGCCGTCTACTCGGACAAGGCGATCGCGACGTCGACCGTCTCGCCCTACCCTGTCGCGCTCGCGCCGGCCGACGAGGGCGCCCTCACCGCCTTCATCGTTCACTCGTCGGGCAGCACCGGGTTCCCCAAGCCGATCTACATCTCGGGCGCGAGTACGGCGTTCAACATCGCGACCAACTTTGGCCTGAGCGGCCTGACGACCCTGCCGCTCTACCACAACCACGGGCACTCTTGCTTCTGGCGCGCGCTGCAGTCGGTCCGCCAGCTGTGGCTCTACCCGGCGAGCGACCTTCCTCTTACTACCCCGTGCGTCCTCAGCTCTCTCTCTCTGGTCCTCTCGTTCTCCCCCACCTCTCGTCCTCTCCCCCTCCCTCCTACCCTCCATCTCTCCTCCTTCCCTCTGCTCCCTCCCTTCCCCCCTCCCTCTCCCTCCCTTTCGGGCCCGTGTACCTCGACCTGACTTTTCTGCGCCCAACAGGAACGTCATGAACATCCTCGAGCAGCCGTCCGTCCAACCCGACGCGCTGTTCGGCGTCCCGTACGTGTACAAGCTCCTCGGCGAGACGGACGCCGGCGTCAAGACCCTGCGCAAGTTCAAGCTGTGCCTGTTCGGCGGCAGCGCGATGCCGACAGAGCTCGGTGACCGTCTCGTCGAGGCCGGCGTCAAGCTCGCCGGACACTATGTGCGTCCTCGGGTCCTCTCCCTCTTCCTCGAACGTCACCCGAAAAGGAGCACTGACACCGCCTTTCCGCAGGGCGCCACCGAGGTCGGCCAGCTCATGACGTCGTTCCGCGACTACGAGAACGACAAGGAGTGGGCGTTCAACCGGGTCCCGGCGGCGCTCAAGCCCTACTTCAAGCTCGAGGAGTACAGCCCGGGCGTGTACGAGGTCGTCATCCTCGACGGCTGGCGCGGAAAGGTCGTCTCGAACCGGCCCGACCGCTCGTACGCGACGAGCGACCTGTTCGTCAAGCACCCGACGCTCGACGCCTTCAAGTTTGTCGGTCGCGTCGACGACACCCTCGTGCTGGTGCGCCCGCTTCTCTCTATCTCTCTCAGCCTATCCAGGAGCACGAATTGACGAGCCTGTATGCCCTTCCCTCTGCCTGCGCTCGCAACTTCCCCCTCGCCGCACCACCTTCCTCGTCCTCGTCCTCGCCCTTACCTCGGCCTATCCATCCGCTCCTCGCCCGCCCGGCACCCTCTCTTTGCGTCACCTACAGGTCACGGGCGAGAAGGTCAACCCTGTCCCGATCGAGCTCACGTTGCGCGGCGAGTCGCCCTACATCAAGGACGCGATCGTGTTCGGCGTCGAGCGGACCCAGACGGGCGCGCTCGTCATCCTGTCCGACACCGTGGACCCGTCGACGCCTCGAGACGAGCTCATCAAGCTGGTCGCGCCCGCCGTCGAGCTCGCCAACTCGGAGGCGCCGTCGCACTCGCGCCTGACCGAGGAGATGCTCGTCTTCCTCCCCGCCGACACGGTCATTCCTCGCGCCGACAAGGGCTCGTTCATTCGCCGCAAGGTGTACGTCGCCTTCAAGGACATCATCGACAAGAGTACGTCCGGACCGTGTCACTTGCCTCCCCGTCTCGAGCCGACTGACCTTTTGAGCCCTCGACCGCAGCCTACTCGGACCTCGAAGGTGGCACCGGTGGCTCTCGACCTGTCGGCGCGCTCGAGGACATGCGCTCGTACGTTCACGAGCTCATCGCGTCGATTGTCAAGTCGTCGGACGGCCTCGAGGACGACACGGACCTGTTCTCGTTCGGGCTCGATTCGCTCGCCGCCACTCGCATCCGCAACGCTCTGCAACGAGTGCGTCTCGACCGTCGCGTTCTCTTCCGTCGTCGCCGTACTGACCCTTTTGCGCCGCGCAGGAGCTCGACTTGGGCGGCAAGAAGTTGCCGATGAACTTCGTCTTCGAGCAGCCGACCATCGCCAAGTGCGTCCCCTTCCTCCTTCCCTTTCCGCCTCGCCGACTCGTCGACTGACCCTTTAACCCCTCGCAGGATGTCGGCTTACCTGGTCGCGCTCGCCAAGGGCGAGTCGGTCATCGAGCGCACGCAGGTCGAGCAGATGGGCGACCTCGTCTACAAGTACCGCCACTTTGACGTCCCGAGCACGCTCTCGCCCAACGCCACCTCGCCTGCATCGGCCGAGGTCGTCCTCCTGTCGGGTGCGACGGGCTCGCTCGGCGCCAATCAGCTCGCGCAGCTCCTGTCGAAGCCCGAGGTCAAGAAGGTTTACACGCTCGTGCGCGCCAAGGACGACGAGGAGGCGGCAGTGCGCGTCAAGACGTCGCTCGAGGAAAAGGGCCTCGCCGGCGCACAAGATTCGCGCATCGTCGCGCTCGCCGCCGACTTTTCGCAGATCGCCTCGGCCTGAGCGAGTCGCGCTTCGAGGAGGTCAAGTCGGACGTGACGGTCGTTCTGCATGTGCGCCCTCTGTTCTGCCTGGTCCCTCTCTCTCTCTCTGCAGAACCGAGAACTGACCTTGCACGTCGTGACCTCGCCGCAGTACGCCTGGAGCGTCAACTTCAACCTGTCGATCGGCTCGTTCGAGCCGCACATTCGCGGCGCGTGCAACCTCATCCAGCTCTGCCTCTCGTCGCGCCGACTCGCCGCCTTCTACTTCGCGTCGTCGGTCTCGGCGGTCGCGGCCTACTCGGGCCCGTCGAACGTGCCCGAGGCAGTGACGGACGACCCGCACTCTGCGCAGGGCATGGGCTACGCGCGGTCCAAGTGGGTGACCGAGAAGCTGTGCCAGATCGCAAGCGAGACGACGCCGGTGCGGGCGGTCGTGCTGCGCGTCGGGCAGATGGTGGGCTCGACGGTCGACGGCCGGTGGAACGAGGTGCGTCCTCTCCCTCTTCCTCCTCGACTGTCTCGATGCGGGACCTAACGATCGCTCTCCGACGCGCAGACCGAGGCGGTGTCGCTCATGATCAAGACTGGCGACACACTGCATGCGCTGCCTGAGCTGCAAGAGGTGCGCTCGGCCCCCTTCTTCCCCGCCCCATCCCTCGTCGCCCGCCGGTCGCTCGCCGCAGGGGCTCGATCTGGACCGCCCTCTCGCGCGCTCGCCTCGACCAGATCGTGCACTAACGCTCTCTGCCCGCCGCAGACGCCGAGCTGGCTGCCCGTCGACTGCGCGGCCTCGACCATCTGGGACCTCGTCACGAGCGAGCCGCCGTCGGCGCGCACCTCTCAGTGCTGGCACGGTGCGTCGTCCTGTTCTTCTTCCTCGGGCGATGAATGTACGATGAGCGGCCCGGCCTGACTCTTGTCGACCTGCGCGCAGTCCTCCAGCCTCGCCTCGTCCACTTCTCCTCCATCCTCGACTCGCTCGCCGCGTCCGGCATGACGTTCGAGCGCGTGCCGCCTGCCGAATGGGTCGACCGCCTCCGCAAGGGCCCTCAAGACCCTGTCGCCAACCCGGCCATCAAGCTGCTCGGCTTCTTCGAGTCGAAATACGCCTCGAAACCCGCCTCCGGAACCGCCGTTCCCGCCGACGACGCCGCACCACCTCGTCGCTCCCTCGACTGCTCGCGCACCTTGGCGACGAGTCCGAGCCTGCGCGATGCACCTGTCGTCGGCAAGGAGCTCGTCGCTCGATACGTCGAGGTGCGTCGCCGTCCTCTTCCTCCTCGCCCGATTGAGGCACCCTCCCTGATGCTCGGCCCCTCTTTTCTCGCAGGCTTGGCGCAAGTCCGGGTTCCTCGCACCTGTGGGTGCATGAGGCAGGCCGCTTGGACAGGAGCTCGGTCGAATGCTCGCGGTGCGCCAGAGGGAGTTTGCCGTCCCGAGGGTTTTGTGGCGGACGTTGCCGCCCTTGTATCTCTCGAGTCCTTTCAATGATCATCAGTACTCTCGGCACGGTCTGTTCGCAGCTGCGAGAGCTTGACCGCGAGCGCCCTCGACAGCTCTCGACTTGAAAGCCGGAAAGGAGAGACAGCGCACGGTCCGCCCGCCTTCTGCGCGCACAGCAGGCGCGCTTCAGTACAAGCCTGTCGAGCAATCCTGAGCTGCAGAAAGCTGCACTGGACCGGCGGTCGCGCCGCGCAAGGTCGGGTTGTCGACCCACCTCTGTTCCGAGAAGTGGGTGGCCGCTCTCCGTTCCTCCCTCTCCACTCACCGCACGTCCGGCTCTGCACGACCGCTCATGGCCGAGTCTGCAGCTCGACACGACCAAGCGCACCCTGCTGCGCACGCTGCTGGCCCCTCAAGCGCGTTCGCCCCCGACCCTCCCCCACCCTCGACGACCAGCTCCGCCAATCCTCCTCCGGCAGCGACGACGCCAGACTCGCCAGACGAGGAGCGCCTGCCTTGCACCTTCGAGGGCTGTGACCGAGACTTCAAGAAGATCGCGCACCTCCGCCGGCACATGAAGACTCGTGCGTCCTCGTCCCGCCCTCCTCTCTTTCCTGTCGCGCAGAGGCGAGTGACCCGCACACTGACCTCGCTCGGTCCCTACAGACGACTCGGCACCGAGCTACGAGTGCTCGTCGTGTGGCAAGAAGTTCATGCGCCGGTGCGTCGCTCGTCCACGCACCCTTGCGAGTCTGGTCGAGGAGCGTCAAGCTGACCTCGCTCGCCTCGCAGAGACGTCCTCGTGCGCCACACCTCGTCCGTCCACGGCATCGTCACCAAGCACCGCAAGGCGTCATGCATCGCCTGCGCCATCCAGAAGCTCAAGTGCGAGGGCGAGTTCGACGAGCAGTGCAAGCGCTGCGCCCGCCTCGACCTCGACTGCGTCTTCAAGAAACCCAGCCGGTCGTCAGAACCTCCGCGCAAGCGTACCCGCACCTCGTCGCCCTCGCCTGACCGCGACGACGTCGATTCGGCCTCCCTCGAGCCCGACGAGTCGCCCGCGCAGTCCGCCGTCAACCTGCACCCCGCCATCATGCCTCCTCCGCCCTTCTTCCACCATCACCCGGGCTCGTATACCTCGACGTCCTCGGCCCAGCACGGCGTCGGCGCATCTCCCCAACCCGGCCCTTCACGCCTTCCGACGGACCCCTTTCCCTCGACCTCGACCGCCCTGCATCCGACGCCGTTCCTCCCGCAACCGGACCCGTCGTTGCAGCAGGTCGATCGCGACCCGTCGCCGCTGTGGCAGCCGTCGTCGTACAACTTCTCGGCAGAGCGCACGTCGGCAGCGTTGAGCAACATGGCCCGTGCGTCCAGCCGTTCCCTCGCCCTCGACGTGCCAAAGCTCACCTTCTTCCCTCGTACAGCGTTCGACTTTCTGCCCAACATCATCGATCCGCCGGGCACCGGCGATGTCGCCGCCTCGTTCGACGCGAGCGCCGGGTGGGGCCTCGGCGACACGGAGCTCGACCTCGTCAGCATGTTCAACCTGGGCGACGGCAGCAGTCGGGCCGCACAGCCGTCGCAGTCGGGCTACGACACGCCGAGCGTCGACTGGCTACGTCTGCTTGGGAGCCTGCGAGATCCGCCGACGGCTGCCGCCCAGACGGTCGCGCCGGGTCCGCCTGCTGGACCTCTCGACCCGACCTCGTTCCGCCAAGGCCCACCACCTCGACCGACTACCAGCACCCGAGAGCAGCTCGTCGGCGTGTCGCCGCACGCAACCCTGAGCGCCGTCGACTCGCTCGCGACGCCGTCCGACGGCGGCGGACCCGAAGCGCCGACCGCCACACCATGGGTCCGTCCCTCTCTCTCTTCCCACGCGTCAGCCTTTCGATATCGTGCTCATACTTCTCGTACCGTCCACAGCCGCATGTCTACCAGCCCGTCGCTCCCGTCGGCCCCCTCTCGCTCCCGACGGTGCCCAACCCTCCTCCACCACTCGTCTTTGAGCAGCCGGGCGCGATGATCTCGACCGAGGTCCGCGAGGCGATGCTGCAGCTTCTCGCCGCCTCGCACACGTCGCCTTGGGCCGGCATCTCGCTCGAGTCGTTCCCGTCGGCGTCGGTCCTGTCGATCTGCCTCAAGCTGTACCTGTCGCGGTTCAACAGCCACTTCCCGATCCTCGACCCGGTCAGCCTCGAGCTGGCGAGCTCTTCGCCGCTGCTCCTCCTGTCGTGTGCCGCCATCGGCGCCATGTACCGCGCCGACTTTGAGGGACTCGGCATCGCCCTGAACGAGCTCGTGCGCCGGCAAACCCTGTGGATGGTCCGTCTCCTTCTCTCCCTTCGTCTCTCCTTCTCTAGCGTCAAGTGGCTCACCTTATCTCGCCCTGCCCGCAGCGCGAACAAGATCCTCGGGCGTCGTTCGAGCTCGAGGTCATCCAGGCGTGGCTCCTGTCGTCCATCTCGGGCCTCTTCTGCGGGAGCCGGAAGCTGTATCAGCACGCCGAACACGCTCGAGGCGGGCTCGCGACCGCCGCACGGCGCATGGAGCTCTTGCGCGAGACGCGGTCGTGCGTCGACGAGCTCTGCAGCAGGACGACGCCCGACCCCGAGGAGCTCGTCGCCGCTCGTCGCGAGGATGAGCTGCGCCTGCGCTGCGGCTGGGGCATCTACGGTGCGTCCCGACCTCCCTCGCGCCCTTTCCTCCCCCTCGCCTCCCCGCCTCCCTCGTCCTCTCTCCTCCCTTCCCTCTCCTACAACCGCATATTGATCTCTTTCGCTCCCGCGCAGTGTTCGACAGTCTCGTCGCCTCGCTCCTGCACCTGCAGCCGGTCATGTCGATCGACGAGGTTGCCGCCACGACCTACCTGCCGTCCGAGACGTTTACGCCCGAGTTGCCCGACCGCGTCCGGTTCCGGGCCACCCTCGCGACCCTCCTGACGGACGGGCGCATCGAGCAGCCGCTCACGCCGTTCTCGACCGTCGTCATTCAGCTCACGCTGTACCGGTACGCCCGCCTTCCTCTGCGCTCGAACCTCTCCTCGCGACTGACATCCCCTCTTCTCGCGCAGGCTCTGCCTCGACGCGTCAAACCTCGCCAACGTGCTCGACGGCGTCGTCCCTGCGACCCGCACTGGGACATACCGCCTCCCGTTCAGCCCCGACGTCAAGCAGTGCGTCCCTCTCTCCGAGCCCTCTCCTCGCCGAGTCTCTCTCCTCGTCGAATTCGCCCTCACGCCCTCGGTCCTCACGTCCACAGCAACCCTCAAGAGCTCCTCGACCGCATCGGCTCGGCGTGGCACTCGTCGAGCGTCAACGTCACTTCGCTGCACGTCATGGCGACGGCCCTCTCGTTCCACGCGGCGCTCCAGTTCTCGTGCGGCGAGTTCCTGTCGCAGGCCAAGGTCTGTGCGGGCAAGTACGGGGGCGATCGGGCGGCGACGGCGAGGGCGTGGGTGCGGGACAAGGCCGAGAAGGACCCGGTCGCGGTGCGACGAGTGCTCGCGAGGGCGCTGCAGCTCAACGCGCTCCTCGTGCGGCACCGCTTCGAGTGCGTCCTCCTCTCTCTCTCCATCTCTCTCTCTCGATCGCCTCCTTGTGTGCCCCGCACTGATTCCCTCGCCTCTGCAGCACGCCGTCCGAGACGATCTGGCTCGCCGACTCGGCGCTCGCAGTATGGGCGGTTCGTCCCTCTCCCTTTTCTCGCACTCTTTCTTCCTCTCGCGGCACCTCGTGATGGTCCCCCTGACGCTGTACTCTCCTTCTCAGATCCTCACCTTTGCGGGCCGGCCCCTGTTCGACCCGCCGACGGCGCTCCAAGTCGTCACGACGATCAAGTGTGCGTCCTCCTCTGAACCTGTCCCCCTCTCGTGGTCTGCAGCACCTCACGCTCTTCCCCCTTCAACACAGGGAACGACGCCGGCCCGGCGACCGAGTCGTGGATCCAGTGCGGCGGCGCGCTCTCGCTGCGGTCGGGCCTGGGTGAGTACGGCACGGCGACGCCCGGGAGCGTCCTGCGCAAGTTCAGCGAGCACCTCGAGGACCTCCCGTGGGGGCTCTCGAGGAAGTACCGCGCCGTCCTGTTGCAGTTGAGCCAGGAGGACGAGGTGTAGCTGTGCGAGGCAGCCCGGTGCGGTGCAGCTTTGCTCGCTCGTCGAGCAGTTTCTTGCCTTTGCTGTGCTCGACGCCGAGCGAGAGAAGGAGCGCGCGCGCGAGAGAAAGAGAGAGAGAGAGCACGAGAGAGCGACAGAGAGGCACAGGTCGCTTTTGCGGCGGGCCCCTCGACCTCGAGCGAGAACGGAGAGCTGCAGAGCCCCAACTCGAGTCTTTCGCTGTCCCGGCGCTCTCACTCAGTGCGCGGATGAGAGGGGTTCTAGTATTGCGCGTCAGGAAGGTACTACGAGGGGGAGGCGAGGGAGATCAAGACAAAAGGAAGGAAGGGGTGGGGGAGGACCGTAGAGGGCCAAGCGAGGTCGTCGAAAGAGTGAGAGTGGGAGGGGAAAAGGCGAAGGAGGATGGGTGTAGGTCAAGGTCGAGAGATGAGAGGGAGGCCGAGCCTCAGACGGCGTACTTCTGGGTCCACTCGCGCGAGACCCTCATGGCGTCCTTCTCGTTCTCCTTCCAGTGCGACGCGACGTCATTCGCCAGCGGGTCGTCCTGTGTGCGGGCCGCCAGCCTCAAGAACGTCAGGACCGGCTCGAGACGAGACGAGACAGGTTGCTCGCGAAGAGAGAGATCGCGGAGGCGCCGCACGCACCGGGTTGGGCGCCGAGAGGAGGGCCTGGATCGAGAGGAGGACGGTGCGGATCTGGAGGGCCGGGGACCACTTGTCCTTGAGGATGTCGAGGCAAATGCGCCCGAGCTTGTCGATGTTGGGGTGGTAGATCTTGGTGAGGAAGCGCACTTTGGGCGGCGCCATCGGGTAGTCTTCGGGGAGGAACAGCTCGAGCTTGAACTTGCCGCCTGCATCGTCGCGAGGCGGGTCAGTCGGTGGTCGGGAGAGAGAGTACGCGAGAGAGAGAGCGCAGGTGCTCACCCTCGAAGGGAGACGAGTCCGGGCCCGAGATGACGACGTCAAAGTAGCGCAGGTTGTCGTCGTGCGGCTCTGCCGAGATGCCTGGCGGCGAGTCGGCGACGAGGCGCTGCGTCTCCTGCGGGCGTGCGAGAGGTGTCAGGGAGTCCTGTGCGGTCGGGAGAGGGGCTGCGTCTTGGTCGGCCCGGCCGAGGGCGAGCATGCGGAAGCTGCCCGAGGCAGAGAGGCGAGCGCGCAGGGGCTACACCGCCCAGTATCCGGTCGACGCTCCTTCGAAGGCTCGAGGCATCGCCCCGCCGCCCTTGTCCCGCCCGCCGAGCGATCCCCTGCAGCTGTCCCCCGCTCGCGCGACCCGTTCCCCTCGTCCTCCCTGCTCAACCGCGACGGCTCGCCGAGGGTGCTTGCTCACCTTGATGATGCGCTTGGGCAGTGCTGCGGCCATTGGTGCTGCTGCGAGGCTGCTCTGGCCGTGTAGAAGCGAGAGAGGCGGAGGAAGGTGACGCGGGGTGGGGGCGTCGAGGTCGAGAGGGGCGAGACGGCGCGCGACGGAGGGGCGAGCGGCGGGGCGAGGGCTTGGAGGCGTGCGCGAGGGAGCAGGCAGAAGCTCGAGCTGTACAAGTCGGTCGAGGTGAAGAAGGCAGCTCGCTCGTCCTCCGCGGCCGCCTCCTCGTCGGCGACCGCTTTCGTCTCGCAGTGGTGGCCTGATACAGTCGCCTGCGCCTAGCGCAGTACATCGAGAGGCTCTCTGTGCAAGCCCGGCAAACCCCCGTGCTGCCCGGCTCTCTCGCTCTCTCTCTCCTCGGCTTCCGCTCCGACGAGCATGCAGGCCCACCTTGGTGCGCAACGCGGCCGCGAGAGCGGGCACTGCCGAGCGAGCGTGACCAGGAAGCCGTACCGCCTGCGTCGCTCGAGCAGGACGCGGCGGCGAGCCCGAGTTGCTCGAGCAGAGCGTCGAACAAGAGCTGCGACCTCGTCGCCGACAAGCACCTCGGCTTGGGTCGCGCAGCCAGAGACGCATCTCCGAACACATCTCTCGCAGCGGGGGCCGCACGAAACGTCGGCGTACCGCGTTTTGTCACTGCAGTTCCTCGCTCCGTCTAGACGCGCACTCCCTCGTCGACGACCTGAACCCGAAAAGGACCGGGCGGCAATCAGTGCTTGGCGGCAGCCTTCTCCTTGTGCTCGACTGTGAGAGAGACGTGAGTCAGTACGTGCTGGGCGAAACGCGAGAGGCAGCGCGGCGAGAGCCGGCGAGGACGGGGTCACGCTGCGAGGACGAGCACCGAGTCAGTGCACAGTCGAGGACAGGCAAGAAGGGGCGACCCGGGGACGCACCACGGTCGTTGATAAAGTTCTCGAGGAACGCGGCCTCCTCCTTGCTCGTCGCCGACTGCTTGGGGTCGACCTGCTCGGACGCGACCTTCTTGTCGCTCGAGCCGCCGCTCATCGACGCGTACACGCCGAGGCCGGTCAGGCCGTACACGCCGAGCGCGATGTACTCGTTGAGCTGTTGGCGAGGGGGTAGGGTTAGCTGGGAGTGGCCTCGGGGCTGAGGGAGGGAGAGGAGGGGAAGGAGACGACGCACGATCTTCTTGCCCATGATGGTGCTGCGCAGGGTCGAGAAGGGCATTGTCAGTGCTCGTCCAAGCTGGCGCGCACCCGCCTGGCTGGCCAGTGGGCGTGACGGCGGCCAGGCGATGAGAGCGAGTCGGGTCGGGCGACGACGGGGCTCGCGGCACCACGGCACGGCGCCGCGGGCCGCTTAGAGGGGGCGGCCGTGCTGCACAGAGAGTAGACGGGCAGGGACGCACTAAGACATGGTCGGCTAGAGGCGGTGCGGTGAGGCGGGAGGGGGGAACAGCTCGAGGCGCCAGCTGCCCTGGTTTGCTCCACCCGACCCCGACTGCTCGTCGCAACCTCGCTCGGGCCGAGTGCTGCGGTGCTCGACTGCCTCTCTCGACTGCTCTGAGCGTGCTCCCGTGCTCGCGGCCCTCGGCGGTGCCGACTCGTCGTCTTGCCCACGGGCTCCTCCAGCCGAGCGTCTCTCGACCGGCCACGGCGCTCCTACCCGCTCGGCGCGTGCTCGTGCCGGTGTCCAGCGAGTCCTGCACTGGCCCTGTAGCCAGTGCGGACCGCGCGGGCTCGCAGGCGGTGCAGCGACTCAGCTCTCGCTCGCCGGCTCTGCCAGGCTCGTCCAGCCCGCGTGCTCTGCGGGCGCGAGCCCCGCTCAAGCGCCAACATGCTCTCCCGGCGCAGCTCGTTTGGTGCGCGCACCCCTGCGCCCCGTTCTCGCTGACCTCGGCCGCGTCGGCCGCTCTCCTCGCTCGCTCGACAGCTGCTCCGCGCGCTCGTCTGCGCCTCGTCCACTCGGCCGGCCTCGACGATCGCGATGGCGACGAGCGACACCGCAAGGCGCTGCAGGCTGTTGGCCCCGCAGAAGTGGCGCGAGCGGAGAGGGAGAGCACGCGACAGTCCGACAGCAAGCGAAGGTTGGCGAGCGGGGCGAAGGGTCTCGTCGTCCCTGCCAGCGAGGCTGCGAGTTGCGTACACTTCGAGAGCAGGGCACATAGCGGAAGTAGAGAGCCAGGACGAGGTGCGCCCGGACCTTTCACGCTCGTTCGATTTCGGACTTTGGCTCGAGAGTCGAGGCTGCCCGGTCGGCCTCGTCGCCGCTCGACCTCCCCTCACTTGACTTGCTCGAGCCTGGCCAACACAGCATGCCCACACGCTGCTGCTGAAGCACCTTGCGCACACCCGCACACCACCCTGCACCAGCCCCGGCGCCGCCTCGCCGTTTCCCCCCTCCCCGTCGGCTCGTCCGACGCCAAGATCGCCTCCTCGCCACAAGCCGAGCCCGCCGCGTCGCCCACCCGCCATGCCGCCGCCGCCGCCGCCTGCTCCACATCAGCCACCACGACCCGCGCCCGAGCCGCGCGCGTCCACCTCGCGCACCAGCCTGGACGACCTCGCGCGCGCCGACGGCGAGGCGGGGACGAGCGGGGGAGCCCGCACCGAGGGCGATAAGCCGCACACGGCGCGCACCGACTCGCCTGCGCCCTCGAGTGCGAGCGCAAAGGGCAAGGAGCGCGACTGGAGCGTCGAGCTCGCCGTCCTCGCGCCAGACGGCGCCGACGAGCGAGGAGCGCGAGGGGGGACGGACGGGGCGGAGCGCGGCAACCTCGCGCCTGCCGGCGGGTCGGGGCAGGACAGAGGGACGGGAGGCGCTCCTGCAGCACCAGGAGCGACGCAGCACGGCGGCACGCCGCGTCCCTCGTCGTCGAGCGATGCTCCGACCCCGGTGCCCACTCGTCCGCTCGAGCCGGCAACCGCCTCGTCCTCGCCTCCTCCGCCCGCACCAGAACAGCCCGCCCGACCTTCCCGACCTCCCCTCCAGTCCATCCTCAAGCGCCCAGAGCTCGCCCGACCCGCCTCGTCCCAGGGTCGCTCCCTCGCCTCGTCCACCCCTCTTCCCCTCCTCTCGACCGCCCCGCTCCCGCCCGCCCAACCCGCCGCCGCCTCCGCGCCCCTCACGCCGACGCAGGGCACGCTCGCCCTCGATCCTCCGACGCCCGACTCGGTCGACGACGAGAACAAGGACAAGCTCGCCGTCGCGCACCCGCACACGGTCCTCTTCTCGACCCCGGGCACGACCACGTCGGTCCTGCCCCTGTCGTCGCCCTCGCGCCTGTCGCACCACTCGGGCTACTCGTCGTCGGCCGCCGGTGAGCACGGCGCAGGCGGCGGCGGCGACTTTACGGGCACGTTTCGCAGCTGGAAGTCGAGCGTCATGGGCCGCAAGAGCGGCGTGTACGAGAAGAAGCGCCTCGCCGAGCTCGGGTTCGACGAGGAGCTCAGTCGAGACTACGACTTCTTCGCGAGCTTCGGCATCACGATCTGCAACGTTGGCGGCTTGCCCGGTGCGTCCCTCCCCTCCCCTTGCTCCCTCAGTCGGGCCTCCTCATGCGACCTCGACTGACTCGTCCCCTCGTCCTACAGGCACCACGCTCGGCGTCCTGACGGCGCTCGAAGCCGGCGGTGGCTCGATGTACGCCATCGCGTGGCCCCTGTCGGGCCTCTTCATGATGTCGCTCGCGGCCGTCCTCGGCGAGATGGCGTCGACTTGGCCCGTCGCCGGCGCCATGTTCACGTGGGTCTTTCGCCTGTGCCGCAGCCGCAAAGGGCTCAACCCGTGGGCGCGCTACGCGAGCTGGGTCGTCGGGAGCTTGCTCCTGTGCTCGCACATCCTCCTCCAGGTGCGTCGGCGCTGCGTCCTATCTCTCTCGCCCGCTCTCGCACTCGTGCGACTCGGGCGTGCATGCACTCGAACTAGCCCTGACCCTTTTCACTCCTCCTCGCAGATCGTGTGCACGTGGCAGTTTGCGCACAACCTGCTCGGCGTCGTCGGCCTCTGGACCGAGAAAGAGTACTCGTACTGGGTCGTCGTCGCCATCTCTTGGGTGCGCCCAGCTTTCTCTCTACTCCTACCCTCGAGCGGCGCTCACGCCTCGCTCGTGCAGGGCATCGTCACCTTTTCGGCCCTCGTCGTCTCGTCGCGCATCTCGCGCTCACCCTGGCTGTGGCGCATCTGCGGCGCGCTCATCATCCTCTTCTTCATCACGATCAACATCACCCTGCTCACGACCGCCGACCGGATCGCGTGCGTCCCCTCGTCCCTGCGTCCTCGCCGGAGCGAACGTGCCCTGACCCTTTCTTGCTCCGTCATGCAGCCCGGCCGAGTACGTCTTCACCTCGTACCGCAACTCGACGGGCTTCACGTCCAAGAGCTACGTCTACATGCTCGGTGCGTCCCGCGCTCGCCCTCTCTGTCGTCGTTGAGCTCCTCTCGAGCCGGACCTGACTTTCTCTCCCTCGGTCTCGCAGGCTGGGTCCTCACGTGCGTCGCGACGGGCATGGAAGCGTCGGCGCACATGGCCGAGGACACGAAGCGCCCGTCGAGGACGGTCCCGTTGGCCATGTTCTGGAGCGTCGCGGCAACCTACATCATGGGCTGGGTCTCGATCTGCGTCCTGCTCGCCGTGCGTCCCACTTCTCGCTCTCGTCGTCTCTCTCGGACAGATCCTGACGCGTCGTGTGCACCCTCGCAGACGATGCGCCTCGACGGCCTCGACCCGGACCTGCAGCCCTCGATCGCGCTCCTCGCCAACTCGATCCCGCGCCGGTACACGACCCTCATCCTCGTCCTCGTACTTTTCTCGTTCCTTTTCCAGAACGTCGCCCAGCTCCTCGCCACGTCGCGGTACATCTGGGCCTTGGCGCGCGAGTCGGCCCTCCCGTTCTCGACCTTCTTCCGCCGCCTGAGCGAAAAGAACCGCACGCCGACGGCCGCCATCTGGGTCGTGTGGGCCATCGCCTTTCCGGCGCTCCTCCTCGTCGCCATCAACGTGTCGATCATCGCGACGACGCTCCTCGAGGGCGCCGGCATCACGTGCGCGGCGAGCTACGTCGCGCCGCTCCTGTTCTACCTCGCGTGCCCGGCGGGCGTCCTCAACGGCGACGGGCGCGCCAAGTGGACCCTGCGAGGGGCGAGCAAGGTGCTCGCGGCTCCCGCGGCCGTCTTCCTCCTCACGTTCATCGTCATGATGAGCCTCCCGACTGGCTACCCCGTCACGGCCCGTGCGTCCCCTCTCTCCTCTCTCGTATCTTTCTCCTTCCCTCGTGCGCCTGTCTGAGACACATCGCCGTCACAGTCAACGCCTCGTACGCCTCGGCGATCCTCCTCGGCGTCCTCCTCCTGTCGTCGCTCGCCTGGGTCGTCTACGGCAACGCTCGCTACGCCGGCCCGATCAAGACGACGACGCGGTGGACCATCGGCGCCGAGGTCGATCTGCGCTCGGGCAGCCAGGGCGCGCAGGGCACGGGCCGCAGCCGCAAGAAGAGCTCGGCGCAGCAGCAGCAGCAGCAGGAGGCGCCCGTGCGCACGATGGGCCAGAGCACGACGAGCGAGGAGCACGGGCGCAGCGCGCACGTGTGGGCGACGAGTAACGGCGGCGCTGCGGGCGAGAGCCGGGCCCGGGCCGAGGGCGACACGCGCGACGACGAGCGCAGCGCGGCGTGGACGTACGCGAGCGGCGAGGTCGGTGAGCGGACGGGCGAGACGACGACGGGCACCGAGACGGGTACGGGCAGCGGGTGGAGCGAGTACACGTCTGAGGGGGACGAGGAGAGTACGGGATCCGAGGAGGACGAGGACGAGGAGGAGCGGCGGAGCCCGTCGAGGTCGCGAGGGCGGGCCCGCGACGAGGAGCATCGCGTTTCGTGAGCCTGTGTTTCTACTCTCTTCTCGATACTGCCCCCTTCCCTGTATCCCCATGTCGTGCACCTCCTCCTGCGCCGGCGCTCGGGCCGTGCGCGTCGTCGTCGTCGTCGTCCTTGTTGTTCTTCCTGTTACCCCTCCTCGTCTCGCGCGACCACTCTCGGCCGCAGCAAGCTCTATTCACTCTCTCTTTCTCGAACCTGGCCGACCGCGAGAAGAACGACAGACTCTCGACGTCGTTGCCGAGCCGCTCTACTTCTGCCCGTCTGTGCGCTCGTCCTGCTTGCGCATCGCCTCCCGCCGCTCTCGCACCCACCTCCTCCACTTGCTCCACACCTTCTCGTCGCCGGCGTCGATGTCCGCGAGCGCGGCGGCCGCCGCCGCTGGCTTGCGCCGCACACTCAGGCTCCTCCGACTCGCCCGCGCCGCCGCCCTCGTCGACGCCGAGCCCTCCCAGCGTCGGCCGTACGAGGCGTAGGTCGTCGACGTCGACTCGTTCCGGTCGAGCAACGGCCGAGCGGTCGGGAAAGCCGAGAGCGACGTCGGCCGCGCAAAGGCCGCGACGCCGGGTGGAGCGGGAGGGCGTCGCGAGACGGGCGGCTTGGACGAGGGAGCTCCCGACGAGACGGCGTGTGAGGACGTCTGTCGAGGGGTCTGATAGCGAGGCGATGTCGGCAGGGCCGAGGAGGGCGGTGGCGCCGACGAGGCGCTCGGACCTGCTTCGACCCGCCCGTCGGCTGCGCCTCGTGACGGCCGTCGCGGCTCGCGCGCCGGCGTCGATGCATCGCCAGACGACGTGAGGACGACCCACACATGCTCAGCGGCGGTCGCGACCCGGTCCTCGGCTAGGAGGACGCCGCCGCTCAGGCCGCTCGTCGCCCTCGGCCTGCGCTCGCCGCCGAACATCGTGCTCGCGCTAAAAGCAGACTTGGTGCCGAACGAGCGCGAGCGTCTCGGCCTCGACGAGTGGTCAGACGGGCGAGACGAGCGCGTGAGCATGCGCTTGAGGGTCGAGACGGTCGAGGCAAACGCGGTCGAGGGACGTGTCGGCGGCGGGTGAGGGTTTGAGGGCAAGGCTTGGGCCTGAGTCGGACGGGACGAGTAGGTGACTGGCGCAGAGGCGGTCGACGTGGACGTCGTCGGGAGGTCGGGGAGGGAGTGGCTGGCGAGGAGGAAGGCAGGTGGTGGGCGTCGAGCTGTACCGGAAAGTCGTCAGGGGCGGGTCACACGGGTCGTAAACGTCGACGAGGAACGGACCTGCACGTTCATGCTCGCCAGTCTGCGGCGCCCTGCCTGCTCGACCGACAGCGCTCGCCGAACCGGCCGCCACCGCCGCTTTCGACAACGTCTCGACGGCAGCTCCCGCCTCGACGACGTCCCACTCGGTCGACCGCTTCTTCTGGCTCTGTCGGGCCGCTCTCGCACTGCCCGCCACCGACGACGACGAGCCGAACGCGCGCGGGACCTTGCTCCACAGGTCGGCGACGCCCGACGCTCCGCTCCTCGACGGCTTGCGCTGCGTCCTGCTCGAGCCTATCCCGGTCGACGTCGAGACTTTCGTGTGTCGCGTCGACGGGCGGCGAGCGAGCCCTGGATCGTGGGCGACGGCGTCGAGGTACTCGGGCGACTGGAGGAGCGAGTGTAGGAGGGGGAAGTTGTCCTTGTTGAGGTGGATCGGGCCGTTCTGTGGCAGGCTCCTCGACGTTGGTGCTGCCGAGAGAGCTGGCGAGATCGGGTGGACGGCGAGAGCGGCGTCGGTAGGTCGTCGAGAGACGGCGGACGGAGGACAGGCGACCACCGTCGTGCCGCGAGACGGCACGTGCGACGCCAGCGGCATCGCAGCGAGTGCAGCGAAAGCTAGCTTGCTCGAGAGAAACGAGTAGAGGCGTCGAGCAGGCAGGAAAGCGAGGCGGACGCCGAACTCGAGCGGGAGAAGGCCCCGCCGGCCGGAGAGACGAGGCGGAGGCGGACGTTCGCGGACCGGGGAGAGTGACGCTCCGCGGCAGCAGGAGGCGCGAGCCGGATGCGCAAGCTTCCGAGGCGAGAGCCGAACGCTTGAGCTCGAGGTGCGCGAGAGAGAGGCGAAGCGAGCGAGCGGTGCGAGCGCGGGGCCAATCAGCGGTCGGCTTCGGCATCCCGACTACGTCGAGTGCGAACGCCAACCTCGCCTGCGGTCACCTCGCAGGTGTACGAGCGCCGCACAGCAGACCTAGAGAGACGCAGATGGCGGGACAAGCACCGAGCGCGCAACGAGTAGGGCGCGAGGAGAGAGGAAACCTTGCGCGCTGCCCGGACTGAGAGGAAAGGAAAGGCTCGTTACTCGCTTCCGCTACGCTCCTGCTTCGACTCCCGCGTCTCCGAGATACGCCGAAGGACTCGATCGAGTCCGTATCGAGAGCCTCTGGCACTGCGCACACGAGCATTCGAGCGATGCGAACGTCTGCTCGAGGTCGGAGCGCCGCAGCTCACTTTCACTCGCCCGTCGCGCTCTCGCCGTACTGCTTTCGAGCCTCGACGATGGCCGTCGTTGCAGTATCTCACGAGCCACTCTCTCTCTCTCTCGGCAGAGGCTCAGGTGAGAAGCAAGCTGACGCAAGCCACGATGCACTTCGGCGACCTTCCCAAGTCGAGCCGGACCTCCTCCCGACCTCCTCCACCTCGACCACGGCAGCTCAGCCCACCGCTCCCGCCATCTCCTCGTACGCGACGATCGCCATGAGGGCCCCCTCGAAGCGGCGCAGCGGGCCCATGCCGATGTTGACGTGGGTGAGGGACGGCGGGACCGTGCGGATGAGGGAGCCGGCGTGGTAGAAGTGGCGGCAGCAGCTGTGGTCATGGGCGTCGAGATCCGAGTCAGTCTCGAGGACTCTGAAAGCGAGAGACCGAGGACGTACAAGTCGAGCGAGTCCCTCATCTTGCGGACCAAGTCGAGCAAGCTCTCGAGCGGGTCCTTCGTCTCGGGCGTCTGCCTCGCGATGCGGCTCTGGAGGTCGAGTTCGACGGTGGCGTACGCCTGCTTGAGGGTGTCGCTTGCGAGCTGGGTCTTGGCGACGGTTTGCGCGTACAGGCGGACCTCGGGGTAGGCGTCGGTGAGGAGGACGAGCCGCGTCGTGTCGACTTCTGCGAGGGCGCAAAGAGCTGCATGAGCGGCGTCGAAGGGAGAGAGACGCGTCGAGAGAGAGGGAGAGAGAGGACGGACCGAGGCGCTGCACCTTGCGGTAGGTGTGCTCGAGAGCGAGCCGCTCAGGGGCGCGATGCCTGACCGACGGGTACGACGGCGGCAGGCCCCGGGGCAGGATCGGGAGCGCCGACGGGAGCGCGGCGCGCGAGAGCAAGGCGAGATCGTCGGGGCTGTAGTCGATGATGGCGAGGTGCTTCGGCATGATGGCGCGGAGGAGGGCGAGCTGGCGGACGAGGTGGCTGCGCACAGGCAAGCGGCGTCAGTACGGGGGTTCGGACTGACGTCGAGGACAGAGGACGGACCCAGGGTGCCAGAGCGGGTCCTCGGGCAGGTCGCCGACGAAGCGCCACAGGCCGGCACGACTGGCCTGCAACTGGCACAACTCGGCGGTGCGGGCGCGCTTGTTGCTCTGCGGCTGCTGCTGAAACTCGTCCGGGAGCGGACGCTTGTTCGACAGCGGCACGGGCGACGTCGCGGTCGTAGAGCGAGAGCGTGGTTGACTGCTGCTGCTCGCGTCGTCGGGGAGGGAGGTCGCGCGAGGTGGCGGGGTCGGGTAAGGAGGAACCGCAGTGGGCTGCTCTCGCACGATGCGCGTCCTGCGGTTGAAGAGAGAGAGCGTCAGAAACCCTTCGCGATAGAGTGGACGAGAGGACGAGGACGCACTCGACGAGGTGGACCGGGAAGGCTTCGACGGCGCTCCACTTGGCGACGGTCGAGCGCAAGTGCTCGAACGACGGGTCCGAGACGCTGACGCGGCCGAGCTTGATGACGACGAGCTTGATCTGCGTGTCCTGGTCGGGCCCGACGAGAACACCCTCGCTCGCCTCGACCTTGAGCGTGCAGTCCGTGGCGCGCCCGCTCGCGCCGTCGACCGTCGTCACGTCTGCGCATGGGAGGAGAGTCAGCGACGTGGACCCGAGAGGTTCAAGAGGTCGGCGAGGACGTACAGTGGAAGCTCGTGATGTGCTGCGACTCGATCTGCACCATGACCGTGCCCTCGGGCGACATGACGAGGCCGTCCTCCTTGATCTCGAGCAACAGGTTCTTGGCGAACGACGGCACGCCGCCGAGGTACTGCAGGTCGCAGCGCTCGACGTGGAGGATCTGCTGCGCGATGCGCCGCTGCTCGGCGTCGTCCTCGGCCTGCTTGGCGCGGGCCCGCTCGAAGAACAGGTGCTGCGCCGTCCCGGCCTCGCGCGCCGTGATGCACCGAGGGTTGAACTGCAAGAGGGCGAGCTCCGAGCTCGACATGCTCGACGGCGAGGCGGGGCGCTCAAAGTTGAGCGACATCTCGAGGATGGCTGCGGCGAGGTGGCAGAAGAAGGTCAGGGAGGAGGAGGGAGAGGAGGAGGGAGAGGAGGAGGGAGAGGCTCAGGACGCACGCTGCTCGTGCGAGCCGCGCTTGGCGCTCTCGCGATACATGCTCCGGCGCAGGAGGAACTCGGTGTAGGCGCGCTGGCGGGTGAGGAAGTCGAGGTCGGGGCGGAAGGCGGCAAGGGCGAGTTGAGCTGGCGACAGCGAGATGAGGCTCGCGATGGTGACGGGTGCCGCCAGGTCCTCGCGCAGGAGCGCCTCGTCGAGCGCGCTCATCTTCGGCCGACGGTGCGACGTGGACAAGAGAGAGAGAGCGGGAGCGAGAGAGGGAGGGACCGCCAAAGCCGGAGAGACGGACCGGAGCCATCACCGAGCGACGTACGTCCGTGCGTCGCGGCTCAGGAGAGCGTGTGCCCCGCCTCGATCGCCTCGAGTGACGCAGCGATCAAGCGGAAGCGGCATCTCTCGCTCGCTCGCTCGACACCGGCGCCGATGAGGGGGCTCGAGCGCGAAAACGAGGTCACAGACTTGCTCGTCCAGCGCTGCAAGGCCTGCACCGACAAGCGTAGGACGCGTCCTCGTCCTCAGAACCCTCGGCGGCTCGCCGTCGCCGTCTCGACCGCCCCAATCCAACACCGCTGTCGCTCAGCTACCGCGTCCACCACTTGGTCTCGAACGACGACGACGCATGCCGCTCATCTCGCCCTGACCCCGCACTCGAGCGGCCTCGCTCAGGCGATGGCGGGTAGTCCGAGCGTCGCCTCGGCGGCGGCGGCGAGCGGTCCCGCCCGCGCTCGTACTCGTGCTCGCGGCGGCCCCAGCGCGGCTCGCCGCCCTGCCGGCCGGGCGACGGCGTGCGGCGCCACGCGTACAGCGGCACGTCGGGCGAGCGCTCGCGCCGGCGTGGTGGCGGGGAGCGGTCGCGGCGCGGCGGCGAGTCGAACGGGTCGCGGCGGCGGATGGGCGAGCGCGAGCGGCGGCGGTCAGGCGGCGAGTAGGCTCGACGAGCGGGAGGCGAGTAGGGGCGACGATGAGGGGAGGGCGAGCGGCGAGGCGGAGGAAGTGGGCGCCTGGACGAGTCGAGCGAGTCGCGCTGACGGACGGGCGAGCGAGAGCGACGCCGGTCGGGCGCAGGCTCGGGTCGACGTCGAGGCGAGAGCGAGCGCCGAGGTTGTGGTGGAGGAGGAGGGAGGGTCGGAGGGTTGTGGCGGACAGGAGGGGAAGGGGAGCGCTTGAGGGGAAGACGGGACGGCGACGGCCCACCCTGCCCATACGGCAGCGGCGGCGTGCCCGACTCGTTCGACAGCGGGCGCGTGCTCGCCGCAGGCCGCTTCGCAGGCGACGGCGGGCGCGGACGCGACATGCGCGAGTTGGCGACGTCGGCGGACCCAGGCGAAGGCGGCGTCGAGCCCTTGGGAGGACGAGCCGGCAGAGCCGACGGCAGCCGAGAGGTGCGAGGGGCTTGCGCAGCGGCTGCCACGGGCGCGTGCGGGCGAGGGAGGGTGGAAAGGTGCGGCTGTGGAAGTGGCTGCGGCGGGAAGGTCGAGCTCGAGTGCGAGGGCGCCTCGATCGGCGCTTGTACAGCTAGCGAGGTAGTATTGATGCTGTAGGACAAGCGATGTGAGCCATTGGGAGGCGAAACGGGAGACAGAGAGAGAGGAAAAAGAGAGCGCGCGACGCACAAGTTCGTCTCCCTCGTCTCGAAGCAGAACTCGCCCGCCCACGCCGTCATCGCCTCGCGCAGGCCCTGCCACGCCTCCTCGTCTCGCGCGCTGTCGACCTCGAACCGAACGACGACGGCGCGGTGCGTGATCGACGCCGGCGTGGCGACCTCGGCGAGCGACACGGCGATAGTCGTCCGAGATGCAGGCCCATCGAGCGTCGGCGGCACGACATCTGTGCGGCGAGAGAGAGTCAGGCACGTTGAGGTGTACAGCAGAGACAGAGAGGACGGGAGAGACCGGGACGCACACTCGACCTCGTCCATCTGGTCCGCCTCGAGCCGGAGCACGAACCCCTCCCTCGAGACGACGACGAGCCCTTGCGCCTGCACGCGCGCGACGAGCGGACCCTCGAGGACGTCCTCCCGCCCGCTCTTGTGCACGACGACGCACCGCTCGATGGAAAGCTCGACGTGCGACGAGGTCGCGCGCGAGGTGCTGGACGAGCTCGTCGGGGTCGGCGCCGGGTGGGCGGCGGCGGGGCGAGGCCGAAGGAAGGACGGGAGCCAGGAGGTGATGGAAGTCGAGGCGACGGACGACGTGGGCGCGTACGGCTCGACAGGAGGAGCTGGCGGCGTGAGGTCGGCCGTGGCGAGGTCGGCTGGCGGAGGAGGGGTGCCGCTCGCCATTGTGGACGCAGCGACGGCGATCTCGGGCTCGTTGTGCGCTGCGGCTACGGGAGACGATGTAGGGCGGAGGAGGGTGGGAGATGGCGCTTGCGGAGGCGACGGCAAAGTCGCACTCGGGGCTGGGTCGGTCGTGGCGGGGAGGACGGCCGAGTGGAGCTCGACCGGCGCGAGCGCATCTGGCGAGGCGGAGCCATCATCGTCCCTACGCAAGAGCAACATGAGTGACCTCCTTGCGCATCGAGTGAGACTGAGAGAGAGCTGGGCGCACCCGTCCTCCTTGAGCCGGATGCCGAACTCGCCCGCCATGAACATGACCGCCTCGCACAGGCCCTGCCACGCCTCGTCGTCTCGCGCGCTGTCGATCTCGAGGCGGACGACGACGTTGCGGTGCGTGGTCGAGGTCGACGTAGCGAGCTCGGCGAGCGAGACGGCGACGGTCGTCCGAGTGGAAGGGTGGTCGAGCGTCGACATGTCGATGTCTGTACCGCCGGGAGAGCGTCAGGACCGTCGAGGAGGAGCCCTAGAAGAGAGAGAGAGAGAGCGACTGGGACGCACACTCGACCTCGTGCGTCTGTCGCGCCTCCAGGCGCAACTCGGACCCCTCCCTCGGGACGACGACGAGCGCACTCGCCTCGACGCGCATGACGAGCGGGCCGTCGAAGACGTCCTTGCGCCCGTCGTGGTGCACGACGACGCACCGCTCGACGAACAGGTCGTCGTACGGCACGACGTTGGACGCTGATGCCGGAGAGGGCGAGTCGTCGGACCTGCGTTGGAAAGGCGTGAGCGATCGCGCATCGAGTAGAGAGAGGGACAGAGAGGGAGAGAGGTCGACGCACCCGGACGGCACCCCCATCTCGAAGCCAAAGTCGCTCGCCCACGCCACAACCGCTCCGTACAGGCCCTCCCACGCCGCCTCGTCCCGCGCCGGGTCGATCTCGATCCCGAGCCGCACGACGACGCTGCGGTGCGTAGCCGTCGCCGACGTCGCGAGCTCGGCGAGCGAGAAAGCGAGGGTCGTCACGGCAGGCGAGCCGTCGAGCGCCGGCATGTCGAGGGCTGCGTCGCTCGCGAGGAGCGTCAGTCAGGCTCTCGAGGCTCCAGGCGAACTCGCCGAGAGGGCGAGAGAAAGAGGGAGAGAGACCGGGACGCACACTCGACCTCGTCCATCTGGTCCGCCTCGAGGCGCAACTCCGACCCCTCACTCGGGACGACGACGAGCGCACGGGCCTCGACACGCACGACGAGCGGACCCTCGACGACGTCCTCCTGGCCATCCTGGTGCACGACGGCGCACCGCGCGAGCGGGAGCTCGACGTGGGCGAGGAATGGCGGAGCGGGCGCTGAGCGCGAGGAGGAAGGCGAGTCGTCGGACATCGACATGGGCGCCGAGACCGAGTCGGGGGTGGTCGAGCGAGCGAGGGCAGGTCGAGAGGCCGAGACGGGAGCGGTGGTCGAGGTGACAGGAGGGGTGGGTGGGCGAGGATCGGCGCGAGGCGGGGGCGACGCCGTCAGGTCGACCATGGCGAGGTCGGCTGGCGGTGTGGGCGTGCCGCTCGGCGCCGGCGCAGGCTTCGACACCGTGAGCGCAGCGACGGAGGTATCGTCTGGCGGCAGGTCACTGAAAAGACGTCGAGGTGAGCACCCGAATCGCACAGTGACAGGTGAGGGACGGTGCGGGACGCACCTCGACGACCGCGCCCCGAATCCAAACTGCTTCGCCCACGCCCACATGCTCGACCTCAGGACCTCGAAGCCGGCGTCGCCCTCGCACAACTGGGCCGACTCGAGACGCACGATCGAGCTCGAGAACAGCTTGTGCGGTACTGCGACGAGGCGAGCGAGGCGCAGGAGGATGGTCGGCGGCGAGACTGCCGAGGTGCCGTCGATCGGGGCTGACGCGTAGTCTGCGGGTACACAAAGCGTCAGGAAGAAGTTTCTGGAGAACAGAGGACAGGGGAGTAGAGGACGCACACGTGAAGTCGAGGATCTTGTCGGGCTCGAGGTGGAACAGGCGCCGGCCGCCGCTGCGGCAGACGATCAGGCCGTCGCCCTTAACGTCGAGGACGAGGGACGATTGAGGATCGGAGCTTGCTCCTTTGCTCGAGACGATGCAGCGGTCGACAGGGATCTTGGCGAGAGGCGGTTCTGGGTCGTGTGCAGGCTCGACAGGCGCCGGTGGCGCAGGCGCAGCGAGCCCGACCGCCGTGCCGACAGGTGGCAGAGGTGCTGATACAGGTACATCAGGCGACGTCCTGGCGGCAGAGCCGGCGGTCGCGTGCCGCACGAGCGCGATGAAGTGGGCTCCGGCCGCCGCCGCCTCGGTGTCCGACAGGCACAAAGGGTTGAACTGGACGAGGAGGAGGTAGGCGGGCCCGAGGGTCGAGATGTCGGTCGGGATGGGGAAGTTGAGCGGGACCGAAAGGATGGCTGCGCGAGGTGAGGTGGTCAGGAAACGGGGAGGACGAGGACGAGGAAGAGCAGGAGAGGATAGGAGCAGGGACGCACGCTGAAAGACGTCGGCGCCGAAGCCCTGCTCGCACTCGTCTCGGCGCTGGAGGAACTCGTGATAGGCTCGGCGCTGGACCAGACTGTCGAGGTCGGTTCTGAGCGAGGCGACGGCGAGCTGGACGGGGCTCAGGCTGTCGAGGTCGAACAGGGACGCCTCAAAGTCGCAGGGGACGTGCAGGAGGTCGAGGTCGGCGGGGCTCATGGTCGCCACGGCCGATGGCGCAGGAGGGCGAGGCGGAAGAGGGTTGGTCTAGGCGGTGCTGGCGGCGAGGGTCGAGTCGTCCTGAGCGGTGGCGGTGGGGAGGGCGGCGGCGGGATGGGGATGGGTGCTGGACGAGCTTGCCAAGTCGACGTCGCGCGGCCCTGCTGCGTCGCTGTCGCGCTGCGGGTGGTCGAGCTCGTCGACGAGCTGGGCGAGCTGGCGTTGGACGTCGTGCGCGCGCTGGCGAGCTGCGCGGCGGGCTTTGCGAGGGGCTCTGGCCATGTTGGGCAGGCAGATGGCTGGGTCGCACAACCCTGTGCGACGAAGTGGCCGACTCGGTGGCCGTCCGGAGCGATGAGGACGCGTCGGAGCGCGAGAGCTCTCTCGTCCTCTGCACCCTCCCACACTCGCTCTGCAGCTCGGAGTGACCATGGACTCGAGCCAGCGAGGTAGCAGCATGGCACCTGGCGCACCCGGCGGCCGCCCATCAGCCCGCCGCACCGCCAACAACGGCTCGTCCTCGTCAACCTCCGGCTCACTCGCCGCCCGCCTCGCCCGCAAGGTCTTCCAGCAAAAGTACTCGCTCCAGCTCGCACCAGGCGTCATCGACTGGCTCGACGCCTTCGTCAACGGCTTCGAGCTCGACGACGAGGACGAGATCGTCGACACGTTCGAGCACCTCGTTCGCGGCGCAGTCGGCAGCGGCAGCGGTCTCGGTCCGTTCCCCTCCACTTCTCTCACTTGCGCCAGGACCTGACCCACGAGCGCGCACCCAGACGGGCCGAGCAAGATCACAGTCGAGCTCCTCGCCGAAACGTACGAGAAGCTGCGGGTCACCAACGACGACGCCGAGGACCACGCCCAAGACGGCGGCGCAGACGTCGACACGGCGCATCACCTCAAGATCATCGACGCGTTCGACCTGCCGGCGTGGAGGTGGGACGACTCGCGAGGAGGGTTCGAGAAGTGCGTCGACTCGTTCCTCCCTCTCTCCCTTACCCCGGCGCCCGAGCCTGACCAGCCTCTCGTCGCACAGGGCCGAAACCGCACCAACCCTTGCGCCAGGTGCCCTGTCCAAGGCGCAGTACTTGCGCGACCGCTTCAACATCATCAAGCAGGTCATCCTCCGCAACGAGCACTTTTGCCCGCCGACCATCGTCGACCCAGAACGCGCCGACTACATGAAGGTGCGCCGCCTCTGCGGGATCCGCTCTCTCTCTCTCGAGAACCATCACTGACCCTGCACCTTTTGACCGCAGTTGACGACGATCAAGAACCTGCTCGGGCGGCAAGGCGGCCACTTTCTCATTTTTGGCCTCTTGACCCGCATGGAGGACGGCGAGCTGTACCTCGAGGACCTCGACGACAAGGTCAAGCTCGACCTGTCAGACGCTGTGCGTTCCCTCTCTCTTTCTCCCTGTGCCCTTTCGAGCGGCGCACTGACCCTCGCTCGCCGACCGCTCGCTCGCAGACGCCAGAGTCGGGCCTGTTCACCGAGGGCTCGTTCGTGCTCGTCGACGGCGACTACACGCACGACTCGATCTTCAAGGTGGCCGAGATCGGGCACCCGCCGAGCGAGCGACGAGACGAGGCCATGTGCGTCCCCCTTCCTCTACCCTCTGTGGCCCGAGACCTCGCACTCACTCGCCCTTCCTCTCCTCGCGCACAGGAGGATTCACGGGCACCACGACTTTCTCGGCGTCGGCGCCCTGTCGGCCGCCGAGGAAGCCGAGCTCATCGCGGCCGAGCAGGCGCCGCAGCACGAGACGTCGTTCATCATCCTGTCGGACCTGCACCTCGACAACGCAAAAGTGCTCGCCGCGCTCGGCGACGTCCTCGGCGCGTACAACGACATGGACCCCAAGTCGATCCCGAGGCTGTTTGTCCTGTGCGGCAACTTTCGCAGCCGGCCTTGGCTGTTTGACGGCGAGGCGATGCGCGAGTACTCGGGTGCGTGGCCAGCTCTCTCTCTTTCTCTCGTCGTCGTCGGCACGAGTTCGAGCCCGCGTCGTCGTGATAAAAGAAGTCGTGGCTTACGCTCGCCGTCCTCGTCCCGCAGAGCTCTTCGCGACCCTCGCCTCGCTCCTGTCGTCCTTCCCCGCCCTCCTCGCCGCCTCGCACTTCCTCCTCATTCCCGGCCCAACCGACCCTTACTCGTCCGCCGCCCTCCCTCGCCCGGCACTCCCCGACGCGCTCGCCAAGCCCCTCCTCGCGCGCATCCCCAACCTGACGCTCGGGAGCAACCCGTGCCGGGTGCGGTGGCTCAGCCAGGAGCTCGTCTTTTTCCGCGACGACATGATGGGCCGCATGATGAGGAACGCGGTCCGGTTCCCGGCCGAGGAGCCGGGCAGCAAGGGCGATTTGAGGAAGGCGGTCCGTCCCTCTTCCTCTCTCTCTCGTTACAACGAGTCCTCGGCTCGGGCTCGAGCCCCGACGACGCACGCCCTGACACTGTCTACCTCCCGCTCGCAGCTCGTCCAGACGATCCTCGACCAGGCGCACCTCGCGCCCCTGCCGCTCAACGTCCGCCCCGTCCTGTGGGACTTTGACCACGCCCTGCGCCTGTACCCGATGCCGACAACTGTGCGTCCCCCTCTCTCACCTCTATTTCCCTCCCTTCACTCTCACTGACTCTCTCGCGGCCCGCAGCTCGTCCTCGCCGACTCGTTCGACCCGTACAAGCTCGTGTACGAGCGCTGCCTCGTGTTCAACCCGGGCTCGTTCCAGCGTCGCAGGTTCACGTGGAGCACGTACCACCCGCACATGGCCGAGATCAAGGAGCGCATGGAGGAGAGGTGCGTCTCGCTCGCTCTCTCTCTCTCTGTCTCTCCTTTCCGCTCGAGGCCCGAGAGCGCAAGACTGACTCTCTCCCTCGACCTGCAGCGAGTTGCCCGGGCCCGACGACTATTGAGGAGCGAGCGAGGTCTTCTGTACGGAGTTGTAGATGCTCTCGAGACACAGATGTTGTATCGCTAGCAGACGAGGTGCGCTCGAGGACAGTCGAGAGCGAGAAGGTCGTTCGAGAGAGAGCGGCCCGCATTCGTCGTTGCAGGCTCGAGACAGAGAGAGAAAAGCTCGTCTACAGATATCTACACGTCCTCGACAAAGTCCTGCCTTGGCTGCGTCTTTTGCTGCGCCGACGCGTGCGGGTCAAACAGAAGCTCCTCCTTGTTGTTCGGGTCGGCGCGGTCGGCGCGCTCGCGCCTGAGCGCGGCGAGGACGCGCTTGTTGGCCGACCAAGGGTGCGGGTCGAGGAAGAGGCGGTCCTGCGTGCGGGAGAGGCCGGGGCGGCGAGGAGCGTCAGAGAGGGAGGAGGACGAGGCGGGAAGAGAGGAGGGGAGGGGAGCGTGCGCACCATTTCCTCGAGGGGCACGTTCTTGGTCTCGGGCAGGAGGAAGAAGACGTAGGGGATGCTCATGACGGTGAAGCAGGCGAAGAAGCTGCAGGGAGAGCGGGTCAGTCGTTGGCGGCAAAGTCGAAGGCGAGGAGGGCGACACACATGTACACGCCGTACCCGCCCGCGCCCATCTGCTCAAACATCGTCGGCGTCGCACGAGCGATGGCAAAGTTCCCTGCGAGAGGAGAGGCGTCAGGTCAAGTCCAGAGGCCAGAGAGGTCGAGCGAGAGGGACGCACAGAGCCAGTTCGACGAGGCGGCGAGGCACTGGGTGACCTGGCGAACACTGCCCGGGAACGCCTCGGCATTGACGACCCAGGGCGTTCCGTTCCACGTAATTGCATAGAAGGCTGCAGGAGGAGAAGCGCAGGAGCGCGGGAGGAGGAAGGTCAACTTGGGAAGGTCGACTTTGAGCCCGGCGGAAGGTGACGCACTCGTCCACAGGTACAGGAAGAAGATGGCAGCGACGCCGCCCGAGTCGAGGCTCGACGTCGTCTTGTTCTGCGGCTTGCCGATCGCGATGTAGCCGCTGCGAGGGACGTCGGAAGGTGAGCTCGCGCCGCTTCGGCATGGTCGAGAGCAGGAGACGCACCCGACGATGAACATGGAGACCGAACAGCCTGCCGAGCCGATCATGAGGAGCTTGGTGCGACCGAGGTGGTCGATGAGGAGGAAAGCCCACTGCGAGAGGGCGCGAGACGAGGTCAGTCGACGGTCGGTCGAGAGCGGGAACGGCTCGAGCGCACGATGAGGGAAGCGACAGTCTTGACGACGCCGAACAAGCCCGTCGTGAACAGCGACGTGTTGCCGCCCGTGACGCCGATAGAGCGGAAGATGGTCGGCGAGCTGCGAGGAAAAGGCGGGTCAGTGTCGGAGCGGAAGGAGGAAGTGCGAGGTCGGCTCACTAGTAATTGATCGCGTTAATGCCTGTACCGTTCTGAAGACAGAACAAGCCAGCAGTAGTGAGCATGCGGCGGAAGAGGTAGCCCCGGCTGAAGAGGTGGCGGATGGGCGCAAAGAAGCCTGGACCGACGGCGGTGCGGTCGTTCTCGACCTGGAGGTCGATGTCGTTGACCTCCTGCACGAGGTACGGGTCGTTGTACTCGAGCTTGCGCAAGTAGCACAGGTTCTTGATCGCCTCGTCGCGCCGACCACGCGAGATGAGCCACCGAGGCGACTCCTTGATGAAGAAGGGGATCCCGATCGCGAACAGGCCGCCCGGGATGAGCTGGACGGCGAACGGCTGCGCGCAGTGCGGGTCGTTAATTTCGAGCTCGTCACGTCGACGACGAAGAAGGGCGGTGGCGCAAAGGGAGCGCCCGCGAGGGAGGAGGGGGGAAGAAGGGGGGAAAGGGGCTCGAGCGACGCACGATGAGCCACTGCTTGTGCGAGACGGCGAGTTGCTCAGAGACGCCGTAGTTGATCCAGAAGCCGATGAGGCCGCCGACTGTGGGAGAGAACGACGGCGAGTGAGCGAACGCACACCGAGCAGGCTCGAGAGAGGGAGAGAGAGGGGGACGCACTCTGCCAGCCGATCTCGTACATGCCCACGAGCTGACCTCGGATAGCTGGCGGCGCGATCTCGGAGATGTATAGGGGCGTCAAGTTCGAGGCGGCGCCGCTGCAAGGAGAGGGAGGGGGGCGAGGAGGAAGAGAGGGTCAGTGTGGTTCTCTGGCCGAAGCTCGACGACGGCGACGAACATGCCCAAGCCCGCAATGACCCGACCGGCGTAGATGGGCGCAAAGCCTCGCTCGCCGTCGGCGGCGAGCATGATGCCGGCGCCGAGCGTGAAGACGAGGGCCGAGGCGAGGAGGCCCCAACGGCGACCGAAGTAGAACGCGCAGGGGAGCGCGAGGAGGGATCCTGCGAGCGCGCCGAGCTGGTAGCACGACACGAGCCATGCGCTGTTGCTCGCGACGTTATCGGCGCCGAACTCGTTCTTGAAAGAGGTCAAGGCGACGCTCGTGCCGAACTGCGGGAAGGGGGAAGTGTCAGTGCTCGTTCGCGAGGGAGGACGGAGGGAAGAGGAATACGAAGGCGCTGTCGTAGCCGATCAGGATCGCTGCGAACTGCAATGAAAGAAGCCGTCAAAGACGAGGCGGGTCGAGGAGACGTCGAGGGAAGAAGGGGAGCACGTCAGGTCCGGCGTCTGCGAACCGTCCCTCTCCTTGGAGATGACGCACCGCTGCAACGATTGCCGCCGAGTATACGCGCCTGCACGAGCACCGAGGACAAGGTGAGCTACGGCACGCAGCCGTCGAGGCGAGCGAAGAGGCGACGCACAGGTTGTACACAGCCGACGGCGTCGGCCGGTCCTCGACTTTCTTGAGGCCCATCGTGCGTGGCGTGTCGAGCGACTTGTCGAGCGAGGTCGAAGAAGGAGAGGGCGAGAGAGGTGCCAAGCTGCGCGAGGGGGAGCATCGATGAGATGCCGAGAGGGAGGGCGGGGTCAGCCAGTTGGCGGCGGCGAGAATAGCTCGTGCTCGAGAGGGAGAGGGAGAGAGACAGTGCGGCGCACCTGGTCGAGTGGAGGAGCCGAGCGGGATGCGCGAGCTTGTCGTCGTCGCTCGAGGAGGCGGTCGACGAGGAGAAGCGGGGGGAGGAGGAGGAGGATAGCAAAGAGCAGGTTCGGGGGCCGTGGAGCGCAGCCGAGGGGGACCGCTGGGGAGCTCGGGGTCGCCCACTTCAGTCGCTTTGCTCAGCCGAGCCGCAAGCGTGAGGAGAGCGAGTGGCGAGCGGGTCGGGGAGAGCTGAAAGATCTCTCGAGCCAGACTCGGTCAAAAAGTGCGCGCTGAGCGTTTAGCCGTCGCCCTTGGTGTCGACCTTGGTGATGTCAGTGCGGCGCTCGCAACGCAGTCATTGGCTCGCTGAGCCTTCTCGGACGAGAGCCAAGTGGCCGACGCGCTTTCGTTCTCCGCCGGCCGGCGAGCGCTTCTCCGCGTGCCGCCGCCTCGTCTGCCGACCCACACGCGCCGCAGAGTACTCGCAGCAGCAGCAGGGCGCAGAGCGAGCTCGAAAGGAAGCCGTCGTGGCCGACGAGGCGCTCTCGAGAGCCCGCCGAGCGGAGCGCACAGACCCTCTCGGGAAACCGACTGCGCCTTGGGAAGGTCGAAACGACAAGTTGCTGCGAGATGCGAGAGGGCGAGAGCTACAAAGAGGGGTGCGGTATAGACATGGTGCGGAGAGTCTAGTAAGGAGGGGAGCGCATGAAGAGGGGCATCGGCGCGAGGTTGAGGACGGGGAGGCAAAAGCGGTGGAGAGACCAGAGGCGGACGGGCGGGAGGCCATGCACGAGCCCGAGAGCGAGCCTGCGGGACGCACGAGAGTCGTCAGTGACCTGTGCGACGCCGAGAGAGAGAGAGGGAAAGAGAGGAAGAGGCGGCGCACCAGCTGCGCCCGACGCTTGCCTGCCCGAGCCCAACCACCCACAGCGCGACCCACACCTTGCCGGCCCACCCGCCGACGCGCCTCCTCGTCAAAGCGCTCCACGCGCCCTCGAGCGAGACGGCGAATGGTTGCGCGAGGAAGAAGACCCAGGTGCCGTGGCGCTCGACGAACGAGAGCGACGCGTAGGGGGCCGGGTACAGGGACGAGAGCGGGAGGTGGTGGGCGGCGGCAAAGGCGAGAGAGGAGGACGAGGGCGAGAGGGCGTAGCGGGCCGAGAAGAGGGCTGCGGGGAGGCGACGAGGGTCAGAGTCGGACGAGGGGGAGAGAATAAGGGAGAAGGGAGTGCACCTTGCCAGTGCATCCAGGCGCTCAGGGCAAAGACGGCGACGACGGCGGCAAACTGCCCCGCCTTCTTGGGCACGCCCAGTCGACGAGCGAGGCGCGACACGGGCCGGTACCCGACCGAGGTGAACCTGCGGGCGGCGAGAAGGGCGTTAGGCTCGCTCGAGACCTCGCGCGAGATAGGGAACGAGCGACGCACACGTCGCGGAACAGGGCGTGCCACCGATGGCCCCAGAACCCAGCGAGCCCGCCCTCGCCCATGGCGGCAAACGGCCGGTCAAACAGCGGCGGGTACTCGCGCACGTCGAACGTCGACCGCCACTTGACCGCCTTGCCGCCACCGACGCGGTCGAGCACGGCGTTGAGCACCCTGTGCGCCGCGTACAGGCCGAGCGAGACGCCCTCGGCGCCAATGTTCATCTGGGCGTGCAAGCTCGCGCCGATCCCGAGCCGGGCGACCGTCGCCGAGACGAGCTGCGCCGCGCCGGGCGACAGGAGCGGGACGGCGCGCGCGAGGATGGGCGCGAGCTCGCCGTCGCGGTCGAGGACCTGGAGCGCGACGCACGCCGTGCTGACGGCGTGCGCGAGCACGAACTGGGCGAGGGCGCGGCGGACGAACGCGGCGTGCGAGGGCGCCGGGCGCGCGAGGGAGCGCAGCGGCGGGCCCCACAGGTAGCCGACGCCGCGCAGGGACGACACGAGGTGGGTCGCGTCGACGAGGGTGCGCAGCGGGTCGTGCTGCTGCGCGGCCGACTGGGCGTCGCGCTGCGCGTGCGCGAGGGGCGAGACGGACGAGGTCGGGTGCGGCGCCGAGGCGATCGAGGGCGGGTTGACGGCGTCAAAGGGAGGTGAGGGAGAGGGCGTCGGGAGGTGCGAGATGTCGGTTGGGGAGGAAGAGGGAAGGGCGATGTCGGGCGAGAGCGCCGTCGACGGGCGGCGGGGCGTCGGCGCCGACAGCTCGGGCGGAGCGCGCTTGCGCAGGCCCTCTGCGGCGGGATCAGAGCGCGCCGTGGTCGATGCGGGCTCGTGCGCGCGACCCTTCTCGGCCTCCTCGCGCTCGACGACGACGTCTCTCGAGCGCTCCTCCTCGCGGCCGTCGAACCCGACCCAGGCGAGGTCCTTTGCGCGCGCGCGGTCGCTCAAGAGCCCCCACTGGACGGCCTTGAGGACGCCGTACGGGGCGAAGATGGCCCAACGAAAGTTGGCCGGGATGGCGAGGTCGAACGGCTCGAAGCGCCACCACAGCGGGGTGACGCAGGCGAGGGCGGCGACGGGGAGGAAGAGGGCGAGGCGGAGGTGGCGCGAGATGGGTGCGGGGATGGCGGGCTGGAGGAGGAGGGCGAGGACGAGGAGGAGGAAGCCGAAGCCGAGCCCTTGAAGGCCCGGGAGGGCAAAGGTGAGAGGAGGCGGAGCTTGTCGCGGGTCGAGGTCGAGGGCCGTGCTCATGGCGGGCCGTAGGTTGGTGTGCTCGTGTTGACGGTGTACAGGAGCGGAACGAAAGGCTGGTGGGCGCTGTGTGCGAGGCCAAAAAGAGGTCGGCGGTTGACGAAGCCGAGGTTGCGAGTTCGGGCATGGACGGAGGTGCGCGGCTCCGCCGGAACCGGACGGCCAGGTCACAGGGAGGGTAGGGGAAAGCAGTGCGCACCTGACTGAAGACGCCGAGCGACTTGTGGGCTGAGCCGGGCCGCCGAGCTGATGAAGTGGTTGGCCGAGGAGGACGAAGAGGACGACGACGAGTCGAGGGGCGGTGCCGAGCTGGAGGGGGCTCAGGCTGGTACCGAGGGGGAGTGCAGTAGCCCTGGCAGGCGCTCTAGAGGTGCTGGCTCGATGTTGTTATGACAGCGATGACGGCGGCGACGACGACCAGGCGCGACTCGCTCTCTGGCTCCCTCCACCGCCCCTCACCCAAGCCAGTCGAGCCTGTGCAGAACCCGACAAGCGCACCCGCTAGCGCTGCATCCATACCCCGAGTCTCGAGCGCGCGTTCCCACCACCCTCCTCCTCCGCTCGCCGTCGACCATGGCCAACAGCGACGCCCAGCTCGAGTCGCGCATCGCCACGTTCGATCCAGCCCTCAAGCTCTTCATCGCTATCGCCGCAAAAGTCTCGACCCTCCACGCCCTCTCGGGCCGCTACTCTCAGCGCCTCACCCTCGCCGACCTGTCGCCCTCGCCCTCGCGCCCTTCCTCTCCCACCCGCAACCACGACCGCGACCGCGGCCGCGACACGGCCTCGGCGCAGCGCGCACTCGACGCCGAGCAGACTCGCGTCCAGCACCTCCTGCGTGCGACCGTCGCCGACGCGACCGCGTGGCTCGTCGTCGTGTGTGCCCACCTCGGCGTCGACATGGCGCAGCTGCCCGACGCGCCCGACGAGCACACGCGCCTCGTCGACGCGCTCGACGTCGGCGGCGGCGCTGCGGGGCGGGAGGACGAGAGTGAGGAGGAGCGGGGCAGGAGGCGCGAGCAGCGCGAGTGGGAGGTTGTGTACGAGCTCGTACTCGTCAGCCTCGGCCTCGTCGGCGCAGGGCAGCAGGCCGCCGAGCCGGACAAGGACGCCAAGGCGACAAAGGTCGGCGCCGCATCGCTCGTCGGCGGTCTGTTTGGCTCGTCGTCCTCGTCCTCGTCCTCGTCGTCCCCGTCGGCCAAGTCGAGCGCGCCCAGGGAGCCGTCAAAGCCCCCACCGCTCAACTACACGGCCCTGTCACGCGCCCTCGTCGTCTCGACCGCCGACGTCCTCGGCATCTCGTCGCACGTCGTCGCCGACGTCGAGCGCGCCATCAGCCAGACCCTCTTCTTCCAGTTCCAGCAGCAGTCGGACGCCGACCAGCGCAAGGTCGACGACCCGACGGGCTCGAGCGGCGGTGTTGGCGGCGGTGGGAGAGGGTGGGACGATGCGGCGAGGGAGTACCGCGACAAGGCGGCCAAGAAGGGCAACGCGCTCAAGTGGGCCGCGACGGGCGCCGGCGTCGTCCTCGGCGGCGTCGCCATCGGCCTCACGGGCGGCCTCGCCGCGCCGGCCATCGCCGCCGGGCTCGGCACGTTCGGCATCAGTGCCTTCTCGGGCGCGGGCGGCGCCGTCCTCATCGGGACGCTGCTCGGGCTCGGCGGCGGCGGGCTTGCTGGGTACCGCACGCACCGCCGCATGAAGGGCCTCGACGAGGTCAGCTTCGAGCCGATCAAGGACGACGGCCATGAGGACGTGCCGCAGATCCCGTCGCTCACGGCCACCAGTGCGTCGCGCTCGTTCCTCTTCCCTTCCCTTTCCTTCCCTCCCTGTCTCCCCCTCGCCTTCTCCTTGCACCGCCTCGCCGTGGTTAGTTGCGCACCTGGACTGACAGGCATTCCTCGACCCTGCAGTTGTCGCGTCGGGCTTCCTCCTCGACCTCAAGGACTCGGTCGACCCGTGGCGGCCGTTCGTGCGCTCGTCCAAAGTCGACGCCTACGCGCTCAAGGCCGACCCGCTCAGTGCGCCCCCCTCTCTCCTTCCTCTCTCGTCGTCTCTATCGCCCTCTCGCGCGGACTGACTCTGTCCTCTCCCTTCCGCTGCCCTTCCTCTCCCCCCTCCCTCTCTTTCCCTCGCCCTCGCCCTCACCCGCAGCCTTCCTCGAAGCGGGCCGGTCCCTCGACAGCTTCATCAAGAACCGCCTGATCCAGATGGGCGGCACCGAGCTCGTCAAGCGCACGGCGCTCGCGGCCGTGTACGCCGGCGTCGCCCTGCCGCTCACCGTCTTCAAGAGCGCGACGACGGCGTTCGACAGCGAGTTTACCCAGTGCAAGGTGCGCCTCGAGCGTTCGCTCCCTCTCTCTCTCTCTCTCGCTGGCCTTTCGGCTGTCCTCTGTCGAGCTCGGAGAGGAGGAAATTGACACGAGCCGGGCTTCCCTCCTCGCAGGACAAGGCGCGCAAGGCCGGCGTGCTCCTCGCCGAGATCCTCGAGAAGGAGGTCCAGGGCAAGCGGCCCGTCGTCCTCGTGCGTCCCGCTCTCTCGCCGCTTTCCCAGCGCTCGAACCCCCCTCCTGACCCTCCTCCCTCCTCCCTCCCTCCCTCTCTCTCCCTCGCACCGCAGATCGGCTACGGCCCGGGCGCGTCCCTCATCCTCTCGTGCCTGCAGCACCTGCACGCGCTCGAGCTCGGCCACCTCGTGTACGACGCCGTCCTCGTGTCGCTGCCCGACTCGCCGAGCGCCGTCGCGTGGGCCGAGGCGCGCAGCGTCGTCGCCCACGAGCTCGTCAACGCGTACTCGGCCAACGACTGGGTCCTCGGCATCGCGGCGAGGCTGTACACGCTCAGTACGCGCATCGCTGGGTGCGTCGGCTTGCCTGGCGGGCTCTCTCTCTCTCTCTCTCTTCCTCAACGCCCGAGACTGACTGTCTCTTCCACTTGCCGCCTCTTGCCCGTCTCCTACAACCCCTCGACCTACCTCGACACTCATCCTCACGCCCTCCCGTCACCACCGCCCCGTCATCGTCCCCGCCTCCCTCCCTCCTCGCGCCTCATCCTCCCTCGCGCTCTCCCTCGCCTGCCCGCCAGCCTGCGCCCCGTCCAAGTCGAGGGCGTCACCGACATCAACATCTCGGACCTGCTCGGCGCGCACATGGACCTGCGCACGGCGCTGCCGCGCATCCTCGAGCGGTGCGGCGACAAGAGGGGGGAGCAACCCGTGCTGGGGAGTGTCGGCGGCGGCGGCGGTGGGGCGGCGGGTGCGGGTGCGAGCAAGGTGGCGGGGCAGGGGGAGCAGGACGGAGCCGAGGCGGCGAGGGACGTGGCGGAGAAGGGGCTGAGGGACCTTGCGCTCGGCGAGGGAGGGGCCGACGAGCGCGACGCGAGGGACGAGGCGGAGCGGCTCGGGAGAGAGGTCGAGCGCGAGGCGAGGAGGTAGAGTGCGAGGAGGAGTGCGCATAGAGCTCGACCCGCGCGGCGAGGACTGCGAGAGAGAGAGCGTGTTGGCGTCGACGTCGAGGAGCGGGTGGAGAGCACGCTGCTGATCTTTAGGGCCCACTCGCGGCTTCTCGGACGCTCTGTCTCTCTCTTTCGAGTTTGCTGTACATGCTCGCTGCTGCAGAGCGGCCCTCCCCTGTCCCCTCGCACGCTGCCCGCTCGCCCAGTCGAGGCCGCCTCCCTATATCCGCGAGATGTAGAGGACTGTGACAGGGAGAGGGTCAGTGTTCGCTCTCTTTGACAGGCTTAGACGAAGACGAGAGAGAGGTGGAGCGCACCGTTGTTGCCTCGCACGAACGCGTCGCCGTAGTCGTTGGTCTTGCGGCCGTCGACCCACTCCTCGGTCTGTTCGAGCGCAATGTTCATGTACCCGTCGAGGCAGCTCAGGACGCCTGTTTGGATGATTCGAGGGTCAGCTGCGATCGATGGGGCGAGGGGAGATGAGGAGGAGGAGGAGGAGGAGGAGGAGAGGGAGGACGGACCGCGGTAGTCGACGCCCGAGTTGAGGCGCACGACGACTGGCTGGCCGACGACGCCCTTGAGGAAGGCTCCCGGGCCGGGCAGCTCGGTGGCCTGGGCCTGCTGGGGCTCGTCGTGGTCGTTGGTGGTGGCCGGGGCAGCGTCTTGAGGAGGAGGCGAGGCGGACATGGTCGGGCGGGGTGCGCGGGGTCTGGGCGTCTGGTGTGCTGTACGGTGCTGGTTCTAGAGGTACTCGTGAGCTTGACGAGGTCGGGTGAGGACGAGGGAGCGACCCGCTCAGCTCCCCCCTCCCCTTCCTCATCTCCCGCCGCCTCTCAATCGCCTCGACTCGCTCGAGCAGGCTCGCGACCATGTCAGACTCGACCACGTCACCCTCGGCTACGACCTCGCCCAAGCTTGACCCGTTCGGCCGCCGCGAGAGCTGGCTCCGGCCTCCACAGGACGGCCACGACTCGCAGACCAAGCGCCGTCAGCGCGCTCTCGATGCACAGAAGCAGGTCCGTCCCGCTCTCACTGGCTCGATGCACTGTGCTACCCAGCTCACGCACGTCCCCTCGCAGCGCCGCGTCCACGCCATCGAGGCCGCAAGGTCGTCCTTCCGCGAGCTCGAGTTCATGGAGGACCTGTCCCTTGCTGGCTCGCCCGAGTCGTCCGACACCGAGCACGGCGAGGCGCTCCCGCCGTCGTCGACCGCAGGCGGCGACGCGGCGTCAAACCCGCCACCCGTCATCGGCAAGACCAAGCGCCAGCGCTTCAAGCCCAAGTTCCATGCGTGGGCCAAGAACCTCCTGTCGCACGCCGAAACGCTCGACCTGCGCCACGGCCTCCCCGAGGGGCTCGAGAGCGACTGGCGCGCCGTCGTCGTCCCCAAGGGCAAGCGGTGCCTGTGCGCGACGATGCCGACCAACGCCGGCGTCAACACGATCCTGTACTCTCGCGTCGCCGGGCGCACCCTCGGCCGGTTCCGCACGTCCCTCCCGCCCGACTGTCTCCTCGACACGGTGTGGGACGCCGAGCTCGGCGTCCTGTGGGTCCTCGACCTGTGCGCGTGGCGCTCGACCTGGTTCGTCGAGTGCGAGGCCGACATGCGCGCCTTCTTCCTCGCGTCCAAGCTCTCCGAGCTCGACACCCAGGCCTACTTTCCGCCCTCGTCGCCGTTCGCGACCCAGTCGCAGGCGGGCACGATCAAGACGCTCCTCGTCCTACCCGTCCCGTCCGTCGCGCCCCCTCTCCTCCCCTCGACCCTCCTCCCGCTCCTCGACCCGCTCGCCGCCGCGCCCAACCCGGCCCCGCAGGCCCTCCCCGTCGCCGTCCTCGCGCCGTACGCGACCCCCGAGGGCCACCTCGCGCTCGCGCCCGCCGAGGTGCCCATCCCGCTCGCGCCGACCGGCGTCCTCCTGTACCTCTCGTCGGCGCATTACGAGAGCGGGAGCACGCCGCTCGTCAGCTGGGTGCCGTGCGGCGCCGAGGTCGCCGCCGAGGACAAGGACAGGGAGGGCGTCGAGAGGATGCGGACGCTCGTCAGCGAGTGGGCGCAGAGGGGAGGAGGGCCGGCGGCGGTTGCCGGGCTGGGCGAGGGGCAGCAGTCGCACGGCATGGTCGACGGCTCTGGGGCCGCTTGAGGGCGTGCAGCAGTAGCGAGTCAGCTTGTCGTCGGCGTCGTCGGCGTTGTCGAGCCGTCGCTTTGATTCTCCTTTCGCACCTTTCGCAACTTGCATCGTCGTTCTTTCCCTACCTCGTCGTTGCGCCCGCGTCTGCCCTCTCGGTCTCGCATGCTCGCTTGCTCGCTCGCTGCTGGCGGTGCCGGCTCGAAGCTCGAAGCTCGATCGACGCCCCCCACCGTGGACGGAAGCCGCGGCCGCCGGCCCGTTCAACCTCGGTCCACTCTTGGCCGTCGTTCTTCCTGCTCGCCCTGGCTAACGACAGCCGTCGAGGGCAGCGGCGCCGAGCCCGAGCACATGCCAGCTCGCTTTCCACGAGCAGCTCCTCTTCCTGCTCCACACCGCGGCCGCTCCTCGACTCGGACGACCATGGTCGCCGCCGGCTTCTCGTCCCTCGCTCTTGCGCTCGCTGTCGCCACTGCTGCACGGCACAGCTCTGCTTCGCCCGTCCAGCTCTCTGCGCGCAACAACGGCGCCCCGTCGGCCGTGATCGCGAACGGCACGGTCGAGGGCGTCGTCCTACCCTCCTTCAACCAGCACGGTGCGTCCCTCTGCCCCCTCCCCTCACCGAGCGCCAAGCTGACCACTCGCACGCCCCGCACAGCGTTCCTCGGCATCCCCTACGCCCAGCCGCCGGTGGGCGACCTGCGCCTGCGCCGAGCCCGCTCGCGCGAGACGCCGTTCGAGGGCGGCAAGGTCGCTGCGACGAGCTACTCGCCCTTTGTGCGTCTTCCTCTGCCTCCCCTCTGCTCAGGCGACTGAGCTCCCTGACATGGTTCTCTCGCTCGCAGTGCCCGGGCATTGGCGCCGACGACTATGGTTACGAGTTGTCCGAGTGAGCCTCGCTTCTCTCCCTCACTGCGACGAGCGTGAGCCGCTAGAGAAAGCGGCTGCGCGCTCGTTCGGCAAACAGGCGAGCGAGTGACCTGATGAGCCCCGTCCTCGACCGCGCAGGGACTGCTTGACGCTCAACATCGTCCGCCCAGCCGGCGTCGCCGAGGACGACAAGCTGCCTGTCGGCGTTTGGGTGCATGGCGGGTCGTTCAGCATGGGCGGCAGCGGCGACATCCGGTACAACGGCAGCTACGTCGTGCAGCGCAGCGTCGAGATGGACAAGCCGATCGTGCGTCCTCCTCTCTCCTCCTCCCTTTCTCGCCGAGCATGCGGCTGACAGACCCCGCAGATGTTCGTCTCGGCCAACTACCGCGTGTCGTCGCTCGGCTTCATGTCGTCGGACGAGCTGCGCGCCGAGGGCAACGTCAACCTGGGCCTGTACGACCTGCGGCTCGCGCTCGGCTGGCTGCAGGACAACCTCGAGGCGTTCGGCGGCGACCCGAGCAAGGTGACGTTCTGGGGCGAGAGGTGCGTCCCCTGCCTTTCTCTCGGCGCGAGCGCGCAGCGCGAACGGGCCTGACCCTTCCCTCGCACGGCCCCCTCCCCCTCTCGCAGCGCCGGCGCAGCCGCCATCTCGTACGAGCTCCTGTCGTACGGCCTCACCTCGACCAACCTGTTCCGCGGCGCCATCCTCGAGTCGGGCAGCCCGACCGGCCGCCCGCTCGCGACGGCCGACATGATCCAGCCCCGGTTCGAGCAGGTCGTCGCGAGCGCCGGCTGCAACGGCACGGCCGACGTCCTCGCGTGCCTGCGCGCGCTCCCGCTCGAGGCGTTCAACGCGTCGGCGTCGGCGTTCAGCTGGAACCCGGTCCTCGACGGCGGCATCATCCCCGAGTACTCGAGCGACTCGATCCGCCGCAACGCGTTCGTCAAGGTCCCGCTCCTCATTGGCAGTGCGCCCACTCTTTCTCTTCTCTCGTCAGGCCGCAGGTACTGACGCCCTCAAGCTCGCAGCCAACACGGACGAGGGCACGGCGTTCGCGACCAAGGGCATCGAGACGGACGACGAGCTCGCGGCGAGCCTCCAGGCGTACTACCCCAAGCTCACCAACTCGAGCACGGCCCGGCTCCTCGAGCTGTACCCGAACGACCCGAGCAAGGGCAGCCCGTTCGGGTCGGGGGACGGCCTCGTGTCGACCGGCGTCCAGGACAAGCGCAGCAACGCGCTCACTGGGTGCGTCCCGCTCTCTCTCTCGTCGTCTAGCTCGAGGACTCACGCAGCCACTCCTCCTGCGTCGCAGCGACCTACGCTACATCGCCGGCAAGCGCCTGCTCGCCGAAAAGTACGCCGCCGCCGGCCAGCCCGTCTTCTCGTACCGGTTCAACCAACCTGCCGAAAACACGACGCTCGACAGTGGCGTGCCGCACTTCCAGGAGGTCGCCTACGTCTTTGGCGTGCCGTACAAGACGGCCAACACGCTCGGAACGCGCCCGGGCGACAAGGAGCTGTCGAGGCTCATGATGTCGCAGTGGGTCTCGTTCATCCACGACGGCACGCCCAACAACCACGGCAGTGCGTCCCTCTCTCTCCCACTCTCTCGCCGAGCGACCCTGACGAGCTCGTCCTCGCAGTCGACGGCGCGCCCGAGTGGCCAGACTACCGCACGTCGCCGAGCAACTACGTCTACACGCGCCAGCAGTCGACGGTCGAGAAGGACGACTTTCGCGAGGCCGGCATCGACTTTATCAAGGGTCTCGGGTGGGAGCTCAGTGCGTAGAGCGCGCGGCGGGCGGGCGGGCGGGCGACGAGCTGCCAAGGCGAGGCGAGCGCTCATCGTGCGCGGACGGACGCTCGAGGAGGGGGTTCGAGCGGGAACGACGCACGCTGTACTTGGTCTTTCTCTCTCTCTCTCTGTCTCTCGAGAGACGCAGAGAAGTCGCAGAGAGCACGCACGCAGAGCGAGGCCGAGCAGAGCGAGCGTCGAGCGCGCACTCGTCGTTTGTGAAGGAGAGCGAGGCGTGCGACCACGACTCGCGCGCTTCGCGGCTCTCGCCCGAGGGCAGGCGCACCCTCGTGCTTCTGCTCGACGCTCTCGACGTGTACGGCGAACAACTCTCGAGCTCGGAGCGCTGCTCTCGCCGACCGAGAAAGAGAGAGAGGTCGCCAACGATGGGATCATTGCGCGCCCTCGAGGGGGAGAGAGGGAGGGGAACGGCTACACAACAGGCGAAGGGGGTAGGTGGGAGAGGGGATCTCGAAAGGGGGTGGGTGAAAAGGCAAGGCACAGAGGTGGAGAAAAGCGAAAGGCGAGGGGAACCGTCTTCTCCCCTCCCGACAAGCGTTGGGTGGACCCTCCCTCGTCCCACGTTCCCCCGACGACGACGACGACGGGGGAGCGCTTACGAGCGCTCACCACGGAGGCGGCGCGCGAGCTGGATGTCTGTGGACGAGGCGCACGAGGGCGAGGGTCAGCTCCTGAACGGTCGAGACGGGAAGAGGTGGAGGACGAGGGGACGCACCCTTGGGCTGGATCGTGACGCGCTTGGCGTGGATGGCGGCCAAGTTGGTGTCCTCGAAGAGCGAGACGAGGTAGGCCTCGGCGGCCTCCTGCAGGGCGCCGATCGCCGACGACTGGAAGCGGAGGTCCGTCTTGAAGTCCTGGGCGATCTCGCGAACGAGGCGCTGGAAGCTGTTGGCGGAGCAGGCAACCAGGGTCAGTGTGCGTGCTCGGGAGGCAGGCAGGAGAGAGAGGGAGAGAGGGGACGGACGGGAGCTTGCGGATGAGGAGCTCGGTCGACTTCTGGTAGCGACGGATCTCGCGGAGGGCGACGGTGCCGGGCTTGTACTGCGAGAGGGTCGAGCGTGTCAGTGAGCGTGCTCGGGCACGACAGATAGAGAGCAGGGACGCACGCGGTGGGGCTTCTTGACACCGCCGGTCTGGGGCGCCGACTTGCGGGCGGCCTTGGCGGCGAGCTGCTTGCGCGGGGCCTTGCCACCGGTGGACTTGCGAGCGGTTTGCTGTGGCGCAGGACAAGGCTGGGTCAGTGTGCTGCTCGAGGCGAGGCGGTGTTGTTGTTGTTGAGCGAGGGACGAGGTGGAGGTGGCGCTGACGACGACGACGACGGCGATGGGGGTGGCGTGGCGGGCTCGCCTGAGGGTGTGGGTGGGTGCACAGGGACGACGAAGGTGCTGTGCGAGAGAGGGGCAGGAGGAGGCGAGGCTCACCTTGGTGCGGGCCATCGTGTGCGAGAAAAGTGAGGTGAAGGGAAGAGAGAGGCGAGGGGGGCCAAACGAGCGAGTTTGAGCGCCCTCGCCCCGAGCCGGTACGAGAGGCGCGCGCCTCTGCGCCTCAAAGCCCGAGTCGTGGTAACCCCGCCTCGCGTCGCCTCTCTCGCCTCGCTCTCTCGCTCTGGCGGGCTCCTGCTTGCTGCAGAGGGCACAGACTTGCTTTGGCTCGAGCCTCGGACCCCTAGCTGGCTCTTAGTTAGCGGTGTGAGCGCGAGACGAGGGAGCGGGAGGTGGAATCGCTCGAATCTGGCGTCCTCGAGCGGCACCGCGCAAGTACTAGCCATCTGAGACTCGCCGAATCGAGCCTGCGAGCCTGCCCCGGCGCGCTCTTTGCCGACTGGACGACTTCCCGCAGCAGCGTCGCCTCGAGCTCTCCACGCAGCCTCTCGCACACTCGCTGTGGCCTCGCTCTTCTGCTCTCTGTTGTCCGCACAGTGATCCGCAGCTCAGCAGCTGAGCGTTGGACGGTAGAGGAGGCGCGAGCGAGGAGGACAACTTGGTCGCGCGCGCCGTTCCTTGCGCCGAAAGCTGGTGAATCGATCAGCAGCAGATTCGAGCGACAGGGCAACGTTTTCGAAACCCCGAAAAGGCGAGAAGCGGGCGAGGCGTGCTTTTACGAGCTGCAGCCGGCGCGGTACGAGCTACGATGGAGGGGCGCGCGCTGTACCCTCCCTCCTCCTCCTCACTCGCGCTCGCGACGCCCTTTTTTGCAGCGTTTGAAGGGCAGACAGACAGCTATGTACTGCAAGCCAGGGTGGAGCCACGTTAGACTCGAGCGACCGGCCCTCGCACAGCCGAGGCGAGCGTGTGACTTGGAGAGCGAGACGAGAGTGGTTCGACAGAGGCGAGTGGCGCTGCTGGACGAGAGCACTGGTGAGCTCGCAGCGAGGACAGTACGAGCTCAGCTTTGGTTGCACGAGCCCCCCCTCGTCTTTTGACGAGCCACCCGACGCCGCAGTCACCGCTCCTCCCTTGTCCTCGTCGATCGTCCTCAGCTTCCTGCGTCAACCGCAAGCCGCCTCGTTCGCGCACGCCGTCCACCCAGGCCCACAGCGCGCGCTCAACGCCGCCGCCCTCGTTCCCACACCGCCCTCTCCCCCCTCGCCAGCCATGGTCCTGTCGCCCTCTGGCTCGTCGTTCTCGTCGCTGCGGTGGCCCATCCTCCGCCTCGCCAAGCTCGGTACCGCGTATCCTATCGAGGCCATCGTCACCGTCTTCTGCGCCGCCACCCTCGTCTACTTCCAGCTCATCAAGGTGAGCACCCGCCCGTCTCGCTGTCGTGGAGGAGGAGGGGGATCGAACGACGCGACGCTCGCGTGTCGTCGCTCTGCCAGGGCCTGTCGAGGGCTCGCACGGGTCGCAAAAGGTCCCTGCACCCTGCCTGCACGACCACGCACGCGTTGGCGGCCTCTGGCGGGCGCGAGCCGGTTGCCCACCCCCGGTCGCCGCCCCAAGCTCCCTTTCCCCCCCTTTGTTGGTGTGCGATCGAGGCGACTTTGCTCGAGCAGGGGCACCGCGAGGTCGAGCAGCACAGACGCCAGTCTACCAGACCCGTACTGACGTCGGCCCCCCCTCTGCAGGTCGTGCGCAATTCCGACTTCCTCCTGTACGACGACGATGCGGCCCTCGGCGCGAGCGCCGCCAACCGCCACCCGTCCATCGCGTTCGCGCCCTCGACGGGCCTGTGGTCGTCCGTGTCGCCGTCCGAGCCCGCGCCGGCCAACGCCGTCGAGCTGTGGCTCCGGCAGGTCATCGTCGAGGTCCCGACCGCCATGGCCGCCGCGCGCAAGAGCGAGGTCAAGGAGCTCCTCGACGCCGACTCGGCCCTCGCGTTCGACGGCATCGAGGACTGCTACGCGGTCCGCGGCGAGTGCTGGAAGGCCCAGACCCAGCCGGCGCTCAACCTCACCGTCAAGTCGTTCGCGTTCACGTCGCTCGTCGGCCCGACCCAGTTCCTGAGCAACTTTAGCGTGTCGCCCCTCGAGACCGAGACGGTCGCGCTTGAAAAGGTGCGCCAGGGCGGCCGCAAGCGCTACACGAGCTTCTTCAACCGCGGCCGCGAGGACTTTGTCGTCGAGCCGACCGCGCCCAACGAGGACCGCAAGCGCGAGATGGAGAGCGTCCAGTGGGCCCTGTTCGCCGCCAAGGTGTTCGTCCTGCGCTTCTGGGGCCTCGCCAAGGTGCGTCGTCGTCGTCCCCCCTCCTCCCTCGTCACCCCGTCGTCCCGGTTCCCCCTCACTGACTCCCCTTCCCTCCTCCTCGTTCTCGCCCGCCCGCAGAAGGCCGACAGCGCCGACATCTTCGTCATGTTGATCGCCTACGTCCTCATGCACTCGACGTTCGTGTCGCTGTACCTCAACATGAACCGCCTGTCGAGGTCCCTGCGGCCCAACTCGGGCTCGCTCGGGTTCTGGCTCGCCACCCTGTCGCTCGCGTCGTCCTGTGTCGCCTTCATGTTCGCCCTCTTGACGGCGTGGTACCTCGAGATCAGCGTCAACCCGGTCCTCCTCGGCGAGGCCCTGCCGTTCCTCGTAATCACGGTCGGCTTCGAGAAGCCCTTCGTCCTCACGCGCGCCGTCTTCTCGCACCCGTCGATCGGTCCCGGCGGCGCCTACGCCGGCAGCCAGAGCCGAGGCTCGATGACGCCCGTCACCGGCGGCGCCGGCAAGCCCCTGACGCCGACCAACGCGTTCGGGCTCCGGTTCGCGCCGCCCGTCCCGGCGCGCGACATTGTGCGCACGGCCGTGTCCAAGACGGGCTACGGCATCATCCGCGACTACGCGCTCGAGGTGGCCGTCCTCGTCGTCGGCGCCATGAGCGGCGTCGCCGGCCTGCGCGAGTTCTGCCAGCTCGCGGCCGTCATCTTGGTGTGGGACGCCCTGTGCCTCGTCGGCTTCTTCGTGTCGGTCCTCACCATCATGGTCGAGATCCACCGCATCAAGGTCATCCGCCACTTCCGCCGCACCGACTCGTCGGCCGACCTGTCGCGGTTCCTCGACGACCCGGCCGCGCTCGCCGACGCCGAGGCGCCCGCGTCCGACGACGGCAGCGAGGCGCCCGCCGGCGCACTCGGCCTGCGTGAGCGCCTCATCCGGGTCGTGACGGGCACGGCGAGCCCGGCCGCGCGCCTCAAGGTCCTCCTAATCGCCGCCTTCCTCGTCCTCCACTCGCTCAACCTCGTCACGACCCTCACGGCCAAGACGGCGCTCGGCCGCCACATCGACCACTCGGCGTCGACGGGCCACGTGCCGCAGATCGACACGTCGAACCCGGTCCTCACGTCGACGCTCCTCCAGCTCGTCGCCGCGCACGAGCCCGTCACCGAGCTCCTCGTCCACGTCGTGCCGGCGCTCCACTTCCGGGCCGTCGACCTCACCCTCCCGCCGGTCGTCGCCGCGTCGACGGCGTCGCAGATGAGCGGCGCCATGCCCAACCTGTCGTCGGCGTCGGCGTCGGGCTCGTTCGCGTCGATCGACCAGTTCCTGTCGCGGTGGACGCGCCTCGTCGGCGACCCGATCGTGTCCAAGTGGATCGTCATCGCGCTCGCCATGTCGCTGTTCCTCAACGGGTACCTCCTCAAGGGCATCGCGTCGGGCTCGGACTCGTTCGGGCACGGCTCGGCCGCCGAGGTCGCCGCGCGCATCCTCCTCGCGAGCACCGGGTCCGAGGTCAACGACGACGACGACGAGGCGGCCAAGATGCGCCTGCGCCGCTCGTTCTCGCTCCTGCGCGAGGAGCTCCAGAACGAGTGGACCCAGAAAGGACGCGGCCGTCATGCAGCGCGAGTACGCCCGCCACGAGCGCAAGGCCGAGCAGGACGCGCACCAGCCGGTCCCGAGCGTCATCAAGGTGACGACGGCCAAGTCGGGCCGTCGAGGGTCCAACTCGTCCGACGACTCGTCGCCGCCCGGCTCGCCCATCCTGATCCGGACCCGCTCGTCGTCGCGCAAGAACGGCGCCGCGACGCTCGCGGCCCCGTCGACGGCCCACGGCGCCGAGTCGCAGGCGCTCGTCACGCCGCCGCAGCGCGAGCTCAAGCTGTCGCCGTCGACCGTCGCGCTCGTGCCCGCCGAGGGCATCCCCGACGCGCCGCGCGACCTCGACACGTGCGTCAAGCTGTTTGACGGCGGCAACGGCGCCGTCCTCCTCAACGACGAGGAGATCATCCTGCTCGTCCAGAAGGGCAAGGTTGCCGCGTACGCCCTTGAGAAGCTCCTCAACGACCACGTCCGCGCCGTCTCGGTCCGCCGTGCCCTCATTTGTGCGTCTCCCTCTCTCTCCCTCTCGCGAACAGTCTCTCACAGGGTCGGCTACTGACCTTGAGCCCCCCACCCTTGCGTACAGCCCGTGCGTCGGCCCGCAAGACGCTCGAGTCGTCCGACCTGCCGTACCTCCACTTCGACTACTCGCGCGTCATGGGCCAGTGCTGCGAGAACGTCGTCGGCTACATGCCCCTGCCCGTCGGCATCGCCGGCCCGCTGCGGATCGACGGCGCCGTCCTGCCCATCCCGATGGCGACGACCGAGGGCGCGCTCGTCGCGTCGACGTCGCGCGGGTGCAAGGCGCTCAACGTGTCGGGCGGTGTGACGACCGTGGTCGTGCAGGACGCCATGACGCGCGGTCCGGCATTGACGTTCCCGAGCGTCATCATGTGCGCGGCGGCCAAGCGGTGGGTCGACTCGGAGGAAGGGTCCAACATCCTCAAGGCGGCGTTCAACTCGACGTCGCGGTTCGCGCGCCTCAAGAGCCTCAAGGCGGCCATGGCGGGCCGCACCCTCTTTGTCCGGTTCGCGACCCAGACGGGCGACGCCATGGGCATGAACATGATCTCGAAGGGGTGCGAGCGCGCGCTCGATGTCATGATGACGGACCACTTCCCCGACATGGTCATCGCGTCGCTGTCGGGCAACTACTGCACCGACAAGAAGCCGGCCGCGATCAACTGGATCGAGGGGCGCGGCAAGAGCGTCGTCGCCGAGGGCATTGTCCCGGGCGAGGCGGTGCGCTCGATCCTCAAGACGACGGTCGACGACCTGTGCAAGCTCAACGTGACCAAGAACCTGATCGGCTCGTCGATGGCGGGCTCGATCGGCGGCAACAACGCGCACGCGTCCAACATCCTCACGGCCATCTACCTCGCGACGGGCCAGGACCCGGCGCAGAACGTCGAGTCGAGCAACTGCATGACGCTCATGGACCCTATCAACGACGGCAAGGACCTCCTCATCACGTGCTCGATGCCGTCGATCGAGGTCGGCACCGTCGGCGGCGGCACCATCCTCCTCCCGCAAGCCTCGATGCTCGAGCTCCTCGGCGTCAAAGGTCCGCACCCGACCGCGCCCGGCCAGAACGCGCAGCAGCTCGCGCGCATCGTGTGCGCGAGCGTCATGGCCGGCGAGCTGTCGCTCATGTCGGCGCTCGCGGCCGGCTCGCTAGTAAAGAGCCACCTCGCGCACAACCGCTCGGCGCCCGCGACGCCCGCGCCCCAGACGCCGCAGCTCGGCATGAGCCGCTCGACGACGCCGGCGCTGCCCAACGGTGCGCCCCAGGCGAGGCTCGCGCCGTTGACGACGACCGGGCACTAGAGATCTCTCGCCCTCGTCGTCGTCCGTCCTTCCTCGTCCTTGTCCCCTCCTCTCGCAACTCCTCGCATCCTTCCCGGTCCTCTTTCTCGTCTCTCTCTCTCTCTCTTTAGGTCGTTCTCGAGTCTCTCGCCCCCTACCCTGCACGCACCCGCACTCCCCATCTCTCGTTCCCCTCTCCCTCTCTCCTCCGTGCAGCCGTCGTCGTCCTTTTGTCGGAGGTACCTTCTCGAGCAGTGCTCCCCCCTCTCCCAAGTTATCTCCTGCAACTCGCACGTCTCTCTCTCGCTCTCGCCGCTCTCGAGGCTCGTCTCGTCGACCGAGAAGGAGAAGGGGAGACGAGTCGTTGGCATGGGTTGAGGCGAGGACGAGAGGAGAGGGGAAAAAAGGGGGGGCAGCGCTGCGGGGGCTAGCCCGGCAGGACGAGAGAGAGAGAGGGGGGAACAGGCGAGGGAGAGGTGCAGGAAGGAGGGAGGGAGGGGGAGGGGGGACTGCTTGTGGGGGGTCATGACGAGAAGGGGGAAGTGGGTAGGTACGGATGGGCGAGAGGGAGAGGGGAAGGAGAGGGGACGAGCAGGGCGGAGTTGAGGGCTCCTACTTGCTCATCATCATGCGGACGAACCTGCGTCGGGGGAGGGAGGGGGCCGAACGTCAGTGTTGGCGCATCACGACGAGAAGAGAGAGAGGAGAGAGAGCGAGGAAAACGCACTCGTCGTAGTTGATCTGGCCGTCGCCGTCGGTATCCGCCTCGCGGATCATCTCCTCGACCTCGGTGTCGCTCAGCTTCTCGCCGAGGTTGGTCATGACGTGCCTCAGCTCGGCGGCCGAGATGAAGCCGTTGCCGTCCTTGTCAAAGACCTTGAACGCCTCGCGCACCTCCTCCTCCGAGTCGGTGTCCTTCATCTTGCGCGCCATCATGGCTGCGAGGGGCGGGGCGGGGCGCGGGCGGTGGTGGTGGTGACCGGGTCAGTCTCGCGCTCTGGGGTGGGGAAGGGGAGCCACGAATGCCCGCCCAAGTCGAGGAGAGAGAGAGAGAGAGCGGGGGTGCGCACTGAGGAATTCGGGAAAGTCGATCGTGCCGTTGCCGTCGGCGTCGACCTCGTTGATCATGTCCTGCAGCTCGGCCTCGGTCGGGTTCTGCCCGAGCGAGCGCATGACGGTGCCGAGCTCGCGCGTCGTGATGGTGCCGTCGCCGTCTGCTCGTGCGCGTCGAAGGGGTGAGGGGTGGGTCACGGTGAGGCGGGCGAGGGGGGCAGACGGGTCGGGACGAGAGACGGACGACGAGGTGAGAGGTGCACGGGCGCAGTCGGCGAGGCGAGGTCGGGGTGTAAAGCGGAGGCGGACGTGGGCGGGAAGGCGAGGCAGGTCGAGGTTCGGGTTGCGGAGGAGGAGGAGGGAGGGTGGAGGGGAGCAAGGTCAGTCGCGCTCGACTCGTGAAGGAGGAGCCGCACGGAACCGAGTGCGACGCACCTCTTGTCGAACAGCGAGAAGGCCTCCCTTGAACTGTTTGGCGCCGAGACGAGGAATTGACGAGGCGGTTGGCGGGCAGAGATGAGAGGCACAAGGAGGGGGGGGACGAGGACGAGTCAGTGACGACGGGCGAGACGAGGTCGGGGACAGGACGGGGCGCACCTCTGCGATCTGGGCTTCACTCTGCAGGGCGGACACACAGGTCAGTGCGAGTTGGAGGGGGGTCGGCGAGGGTGAGTGTGTGCGGGGAGGGAGGGGGACGACGACGCGACGATGGCGGGCCGCGGGACGAGGGTTGGACTGGTCGGTCGAGAGAGTGCTAGAGAGAAGGCTGGCAGGACGTACGAGCTGGTCCATGGCGGTGGTGTGGGTGGAGAACGAGGGCGAGGGGAGCTTGCTGCGCGCCGACGAGGCGATCGACTCTCGCACCTCGTCCACTCGCTCAGGCGGTGTAGCCAGACTGCGGGTTCAGTGTACGAAGGCATGGTGCAGCACTTGAAAGACTCGAACGAGCCATTCGTGGCGAGTGCCGCCGCCTCGTCCTCGTCGTCCTCGTCCGGCCGAGCCTCTCGCTCCTCGACCCGCTCGCACCGTCCCAGCTGCGACGTTCTGCTTGTCTAGCTCGCACCTGCACCGCTGCAGCTCGCCACCGACCGCCGCGCACACCTCCAGCGTGCGCCGCCCTCTCCCATCCTCCGGCTCCTCGTCATCTCGCCGCCTCGTCCGACCCGAGCAACCGCACCAGCCCAGCAGCATGTGCGTCCACCTTCCTCGACTCTGTGGCTCTCGGTCTGCGTGTCCCAGCCGGTCACGCGCCCTGGCGGCCGCTGTGTCGCCCGTCGTGCCCGGCCGACCCCGAAGGAGCGAGGTGGGGCGGGGGACCAGGGTCGACGCAAGCCGCAGGCGAGCCCGTCTGCGATCCCCAGCAGCGCCCAGAGCGTCTGCAACACAGACACTGACTCGCCCTCGCCCCCTCGCCCGCAGCATCTTGGTACCATGCCCTCGTCGTCCAGCTTGACCTCGTCCGAAAAGAGCCTCGTCAAGAAGCACGCGCCGTCCGGCGCAGGCGACAAGATCCACGCCGCCGCCATCGGCCGCATCTACTACGCGTACCCGGACCCGGCTAAGTGGAGCTTCAGCGGCATCTCGGGCGCCGTCGTCTTTGGCTGGGGAGCCGCCGGTGGGTGGCTCAAGGTCGTCGACCTCGCCGTGCGTCGCCGGTTTCCTCCCTCCCTCTCTCGAGAGCGCTCGTCTCGAGGTCTGACCTGACCGTTGGTGCGCGCAACAGGGCACGCGCGGCGTCATCTGGCAGCACGGCGTCGTCGAGGACCTGCAGTACTACCAGGACCGCACCTTCTTCCACACGTTCCCCTCGGACGTGAGCCCTCTTCTCTCTCCTGTCCCTACAACCCGTCGAATGTCTCCCGAGACTGACGCGGGTGCACGGCTCACAGGACTGCATGATCGGCATCGCCTTCTCGTCCGAGTCGGAGGCCGCCGACCTGTTCAAAAAGGTGTCGCTCCGGCACAAGTACGCCGCCAAGGCCTCGGGCGGCAGCAGTCGCGGCACTGGCGGCGGCTCGTCGTCGTCGATGGCCGCCGTTGCGGCCGTCAAGGCGTCGTCCAAGGGCGGCAAGAAGAAGAAGGGCGGCGGGATCGACAAGAGCATGATTGGCGCGCCGACTGGGTTCTCGCACGTCGCGCACATGGGCTTTGACGCGCAAGAGGGCTTCTCGACGCGCAACATCGACCCGAGCTGGGAGAGGCTGTTCCAGCAGCTCGAGGGTCAGGGCATCAGTCGCGTGCGTCCTCGTGTCCCTCCCTCCCTCCTCTCCCCCTCCTACTTCTCTCTCTCGCTCTCCCTTGCGCTCGCCCGAGCTCACCTCGCCCCCTTCTCGCACACCCACAGAGCCAGATCGAGAAGAACGAGCACTTTATCCGCAACTTTGTCGAGGGCTCGGGCGGGCCCAACGCCGCTCCGCCTCCTCCTCCAGCGGGCGGTCCTCCCGGCCGTGCCCCGCCGCCGCCCGGCGGCCCCTCGTCGACGGGCCCGGCGTTCGCGCCCATGAAAGCCAAGCGCGTCCCGCCGCCGGCCCCGCCGTCGCGCACCGTCAAGCGCAAGCCGCCCCCGCCACCGTCGCGCGGCGCCGCTCCGGCCGCTCCGCCGCCGCCGCCGCCGCCTCCTGCCCGAGGCGCCGCAGCACCGCCGCCGCCGCCACCGCCGCCTGCACCTCCCGCACGCGGTGGCGCCGCGCCTCCTCCTCCTCCCCCGCCCCCTCCTCCCGCTCGCGGCGGCGCACCTCCCCCTCCTCCTCCGCCGCCACCTGCTGCAGGGCGCGCACCGCCCCCGCCGCCCCCCGTGGCTGCCCCAGGAGCAGGCGCGGGCGACGACCGCGGCGCACTGCTCGCGAGCATCCAGGGCGCCGGGCTCGGCAAACTGCGCAAGGTGCGTCGGGCGGCGCGAGCTTTGCCTTCCCTTCCTCTCCCTCCCTCCCTCGCTCTCTCTCTCTCTCTCGTCCTCTTTACGACTTGCGGCTTCGAGCCACACAGACACTGACTCGGCCTCGTTGCCTCGCCCTCCCTGTCCCTCCCTGCCCCTCCCTGCCCGCCCCCTCGCCCCCTCGCGCTCTCGCCCGCCCCGCCTCGCAGGTCGACAAGTCAGCGGCCGACAACGCCGGCTCGCTCGCCGCGCTCGGCATCGTCGGCGCGGGCGTCGCCGGCGCGGCGACGACGGCTGCCGACGTGGCGCATGCCTCGTCGGGCGCAGACGACGGTGCAGGGGGAGTGGGAGGGGGAGGGGGAGGGGACCTCGCGAGCGCGCTCGCGGCGGCGCTCAGCCAGCGCAAGGGCAACATGGGCGACAGCGAGGACGAGGACGAGAGCGACGAGGAGGATTGGTGAGCCCCCGCGCGCGCGCGCGCGAGCGAGCGAGCGAGAGCGAGGAGGGCGGCGGTACGGTACGGTACGGTACGGTACTTTGGGGAGAGGGAGAGCGGGTGCGAGCGGTGGGGAGCGAGCGAGCGGTGGGGAGCGAGTGAGCGGTAGGGAGCGCGACGCGCTGTAGCGGGGTGGTGGAACGACGAGGTGTGTCTCCTTGTCTGTGCGAGCGTGCGAGAGCGACACAGAGCGACAGAGAGCAACACAGGGGATCGTCTGTTTCGAAGGAACGAGAGCGCGCACAAGACCGAGCGACGAGGCGAGGGCAGAGGAAAGCGAGAGGCGGATCCTGTGCGCCGACCGCTCGCAGCGTGCCCGACGGGGGACCGTGCGCACCCCACGAGACGAGACGAGACGAGACGAGACGGAAGCGGGCTCAGACTCTCTCTCTCGTGCTCGTCGCTCGCGAGTGCGCTCGAACGAAGCCGAGCCCATCTCTCGCCCGTGCACGATCCGCTCCATCGCTCTCTCGCTCTCGAGTCTCGAGTCTCTATCGCGCCCTCGTCGCTGCGTTACGCTACACTGCGCTCGCTCGCTCGCTCGCTCGCTCGCGCCGCCGCATAGCCACAACAATCGCACCGTCGCGGGTCGGGGTTCCATCTCGACTAAATCCATGGCATCGGGAGGAAGGGAGGAAGGGAGGGAAAGACACAGGGCCGCGCTTAGCGGGCGCCACGGCCGACCTTACCACCCTTGGGGACGGCGTTGGCGATGGGCTTGGTCGACGAGCGCTGCGACTTGCGCTGCGACTCGCGCTCCTTCTTCTTGTCCTTGGCCTCGGTGACGGCCGCGGCGCTGCGTGGTCGGGGAGAGGGCGAGGGCGAGGAGGGGGGGCGGGCGCGGGAACGAGGTCGAGGTCGGGCGAGAGGGAGGAGGGACGAGGTCGGGCGAGAGGGACGAGGGACGAGGTCGGGCGAGAGGGGAGGAGGGGGAAGGAGATGGGAGGCGAGGCAGGGTCAGTTCTCTCTCGCTCGTGCACGTCCCCCCACGCCGAAACAAAGAGAGAGAGAACGCAAGCGACGACGCACCGCTGAGCAGCACGGACCGCCGGCTGCTGGTTGCGCTTGGCGAGGATGGCCGACGCGTCGGCGCCGACGACGCCGCGGTTGTGCTTGACCGTCTTGCGCGAGCGCTTCTTTGCCACCTCCTCCGAGACGCCCTTCTTGTTGACGCGGCGGAAGACGGTCGTCCACGCAATCTTGCGCGGGTTCTTGCGCTGCAGGAACAGCGACTCCTCCTTCGAGGTCACGAAGCTGTGGTTGTGTTTCGTCGTTCGTCGTTCGTCGTCATCGTCGTCGTCGTTGGGGGCGGCGAGCGGGCCGCGGTGCAAGGGGAGGTGTGGGTCACGCAGGCGGGTGTGGAAGGAGGTGCGGGCGAGGCGGGTGAGGTCGAGCCCAGGCGAGGTCGAGAGGCGAGGTCGACGGGTCGAGGTTGGACGCGAGGCGGCGTCATTGGCGATCGCGGATGTCGGCGCAGGTGGAAGGTCGAGGGGACGGTGAGGCGGGCGTAGGTAGTGCGTGAGGCGGGGCAAGGGGAGGGGGAGGGAGAGGAGGCTTGGTCAGTCTCTCTCTCTCTCTCAGGTCCCGCAGCTCGACGCGTCGTCCACCCCGTCCACCTCGGACCTGCTCCGTTCGGGCAAAAGGGGAGGGACGCACCGGAAGATCTTCGAGTCCGAGCGGATGTAGAGCTTGCCCTGCACGGAGAACGAGAGAGGCGAGGTGAGTACCGCGCGCGAGTCGAGCACGGGTGCGAGAGAGGTGGGCGCACCTTGCCGGGGTAGATCTTGTAGCCCGAGAAGTTGCAGAACTCGACCTTCATGGTTGTCGGATGCCTGCGTGTTGCCGCACGGCGTGGTACAGGGGGGGCGGGGGAGCGAGGAGGGACGAAAGGGAAGTGCGAGGAGGAGGGAAAACGGGAGGAACCAAAGTCAGTCTCGACGTCTCGCCATCGCCCGTGCGCCCTTGCCGCCTCGACGCCCTCCTGCCCACTGCCCACAGCTCGACAACGAGCCCATGCACGCCCGACCTCGACGAGGGAAGGGGGGGATCAGGGCCAGCGTCCCTCCCGAAGGATGGGTCCGCGGCCGGGTGATGTGTGTGTTCGTTTGGCGTCCCTCGTGAGGGCTGAGCCATCACGGTGAGCTGAGTAGATCGGTGTCGTCTTCTCCCCCCCCTTGGGGCGTGGTCGTCGTCGTCGTCGAGAGGTCGAGGTCGAGGTCGAGGCCGGGGTGGTCGCGGGCGACGGCGACGGCACGGGGCCGGGTGGAGGGCGCAGGTGCGGGTCGACAGGGCTCGACAGGTGCGAGTGAGAGCAGGTTTGGGCCTTACCGGGCGGGTTGTCGGGGAGGAGAGAACCGAACGGAAAGCGACGACGACGGCCCTCGGATTTTCGCGCCTCACTTCTCTGAGCTGTCTCTCCTCCTCCGACAGCTCCCTCGCTCCCCCTGCAGCCTGCTCGTCTGCCACGCCCATCTTACTGCCTGCTCGCGAAACACCGCCCTCGGAGCGACCGTGACTCCCTCTCCCTCGAACCAACCGAGCTCCTCTCGTCGTCTCCTCTTCCCTGCTCCCCTCTCTCTCGAGCTCTCCTCTCTCTCTCTCTCTCTGCCTCTCTCCTCGTCTCGCTCCCCGACCATGACCACCTCGAAGAAGCACACGCTGCCCTTTGTCACGGTCGACGCCTTCACGACCCGCCCGTTCACCGGCAACCCGGCCTCGGTCCTCGTCTTCCCGCTCACAGACGACAAGCTCCAGCAGCTCGCCCACGACGACGCCCTCATGCAGCACATTGCCGCCGAGTTCAACCTGAGCGAGACGGCCTACTGCAGGGAGCTCGACGGCGGCACCGACGACGAGCCGCGGTACGAGTTGCGGTGGAGGACCCCGGTCGCAGGTGCGTCTCTCGCTCTCTCGCGCTCTCAGAGGCGGGACTGACTCTGTCGCGTTTCGCAGAGGTACCGCTATGGTGCGCCCCTGCCCTCCCTCCCTTTCGCCCGAGCCGGAGGACCTCGCTGACCTCTTCTCCCCCACCCTCCCTTCCCCACTTTCGACTTGCTCCCTTTCTCGACCTCCCGCCTCTATCCTCTCGATGCTCTGCATTCGGCACCCAGCGGTCACGCGACCCTCGCGTCAGCCTACGCCCTCTTCTCTCAGCACCACCCGTCCGCGTCGACCATCCGGTTCGACACTCGCCAGTCGGGCACCCTCTTTGCCCGCCGCACCCGCTCGACGTCCAGCACCAGCACCAACGACGACGACGTCGGTCTCATCTCGCTCGACTTCCCCATGGCGTCCATCCTCGCCCTGTCGGACGGCCACCGCCGCCTGCCCAAGATCCTTGCCGCAGTCGAGGCCGCGACGGGCCTCTCGGCCGCCGACAAGGTCGTCCGCTGCGCCTGGTTCGACGCATACGACTCGCCCCTCGTCGAGATCTCTCACGACGTCGACCTGCGCGCCCTCGACGTCGACGCCGCAGCGCTCGGCAAGGCGGGCAAGCTCGTCATCCTCACCCAGCCCGCGCCCACACCCGCCTCGCCCGCCGACGCCGACGCCGACGCCGACATCCACTCGCGCGTGTTTGCCGCCCCGCTCGGGATCGACGAGGACCCGGTCACGGGCGCGGCGCACACGGCGCTCGCGCCCTTCTGGCTCGCGAGCGGCCCCGAGGCCCGGGCGCGCTTGCCACCCGGCCCCGGCGGCGCACGTGGCGGCGGGCGGACGCTGCGCGCGAGGCAGGTGAGCCCACGAGGCGGCGAGATGGTCGTCGTGCTCGACGAGGACGAGAGGAGGGTCGAGCTGCAGGGGAGCGCGGTCAGGGTCATGCGCGGCGAGATTGAGCTGTAGACGGCGGGGTGGGCGCTGCAACCTCGCTGCGTCTTTTTCGATGCGACGCCGCTCTCTCTCTCTCTCTCGTCTCTGCTCTCACGGTCAGCTCAGAGAGAGGCTCACTGCGGCACTGCTCACGTTGCCGCGACCCTCAGCTTCTGCTCGACGCGGCGGCGCCCTCACCTCACCTTCCCCCGCTCAAGCCGCACCTGCGCGCCGCTCCTCTCTGCCCTCGTCCTCCACTGCGCCTCCCATTCCTCCAAGTCAAGCCAGCCCCTCACCTCCTCCTCCTCCTCGCCCTCGCCGAGCTCCCCTCCCACGAGGCGGCGCCGCTTTGCGCCCCCTCGCTCGGCCCTCCCCTCGTCCTGCCCCTCGCCCTCCCTCGCCCTCTTCTCGCGCCGCGCCGCCCCCTCGCCCTCGCCCCCGCCCGCTCGCGCAGCACCCTCAAGCGCAGCGCGCGCCTCGGCGTCGCGGAACCACTGCTCGACCTCGCCAAACGTGGGGCCGTACAGCGCGTCGGCGAGCCACGTTGGGCTAGGGTCGCTCGGCGAGCTGAGGCGGCTCGGGAGGCGCGGTGGCGGCGGCGAGGGAGGCGAGAGCGGCGAGAGCGGCTTGGAGAGGTGAGGGGGTCGTGGGTGAGGAGGGAGCGGCGGGGTGAGGGTGCGGGCGAGGAAGGAGGACGGCAAAGGGAGGGGAGGCGGCGGCTCGAGGTGCGAGCGCGCCGAGCGCGGCCTGCCCTCTTCCCTCGGCGCCGCACCGCGCTCGACTCTCGGCGTTGGCTCGTGTCGCACACGGCTGAGCGACGACGAGTGCTCGAGTCTCGGGCCGCCACCGGGCGAGCGCTGCTCGTTCGCGGCGGCCGGTCGCCCCCTCGCCTGCCAGCTCGGCAGGCTCGCGGCGAACGGCGTGCGCCCGCTCGCTCGCGCCCTCGTCACCTCGCTCCCGCCGCCGCCGAGGTGCGCGAGTGAGGCGCGCACCGGCCGTGCGTCGTGCGCGCCCGACGCCTCGTGTCCCGGCCGCTCGGGCCGCGGCGCCTCGATGCCTCGCCCTCGCGCGGCGGCAGGGCCTCGCAGCGGCACGGCCTCGGTCGAGCGCGAGCGGCCGTGGGGCGCGATGGCGTGTCCGAGGGCGCGGCGGGTCGAGGCGAGTGAGGTCGGGAGGTGGACGAGCGGGTCCGTGACTTTGGTGGCTGGGCGGACGCGCAGGGCGGTTGGCGGGCGAGCGGGGAGGCGGTCGGTCGGGGTGGGGAGGTAGTGCGGGACTGTGGGAGTAGGTGTCAAAGGCAGGGAAAGGAGGAGAGGGCGAGAGGGCGAGACGTACGCAGTGTCGCCGAACGAGGTGCTTCTCGCCTCGTCCCGCCGCCGCCGTCGCCCCACCCGTGCCCGTCTCGCCTCGTGAAGCCACTGCGAGACGACTCGTCCTGCCCTCGCTCGCGCTCCTCCCTGCGCCTCCCCGCTCGCGCCGCCTCGTCCCGCTCGTCCTCCCACCACGGCCTCGCGCCGTCGTCGTCGGCGTGGTGCAACGGGGGCCGGTCGCTCCTGCGCTCGTCGCGCGACCGCACTCGTTCCCGCCAAGCGCTGTCATGGTGACGACGTGGTGCGGCCGAGAAACGCGAGCCGTCGCGGTCGTGCGAGGTCGGCGGCGGGGCGGCGTCGGGAGGAGGGGGGAGGAAGCGCCGGCGAGGGAGCGGGTGGGCCGTGTAGCGCTGCACAGGGCGAGCAGCAGGTGCAGGCGCGTGCCACGCCATGTCGAGGCGAGGCGCGAGTAGTGGGAGAGGAGAGAGAGAGAGGAGGCCGCGGACTGTCCGCGGACCGCGAGCTCGCCCGGACGGCCTGAGCGCGCGTCGCTCGGTCCGGCTTGTCCGGCGGCCGCGAGGAGAGCTCTCGTGTGCTCCCTGCTCTGCGCGAGACAGTGCGAGACGAGGCGAGCGGCGCAGCGCTGAGGCGAGCGAGAGCAGGCCTGAGCGTCACTCGGGCGAAACTCCGACTCTCGCCGCGACGACGAGCTCTCTCTTCCCCCTCTCTCGACGCGGACAGTGCGAGAGATAGTGATGACAGTGTCCATAACAGCCCGAGCGCCTGCGCCCCTCGTCGTCGTCGTCGTCGTCGTCTAGTGATGGTGCCCCTCCCTCGCCTCCTTCTCGGCCACCTGGGCGAGCAGGCGCACCTGGTCCCCAACGTCCCTCAGGACGCCGAGCACGGTCCGGTTCCCCTCGACAAACTCCATCTTCTTGTACTCGAGGCCCTCGTGCTCGCCGAGGCGCACGCCGCGCCAGTACAGCCGCCCAGGGTCGGCCGCGCGCACCTCGAGCTGGGCGCGCTCGTCGGCGACCCACTGCTCGACGACGCGCGCGACGGCGCGGAACCGGAAGCGCGGCACGCGCGGGAACAGGTGGTGCGGCGTCTGGAAGTTGAGGCCGCCGTGGAGAAAGTCGAGGTAGGCTGGGCACGAGACGTCCATCGTCGTGCGCAGCTGGCGGTGCGGGTGCGACTCGAGGAGCTCGAGCGAGGCGCGAGGGAGCGGGCACTTGGTCGTGTCGAACGAGGGCGGCGTGATCGAGATGGGCTGCGAGAAGTGCGACAGGACGATCTGCAGGGTCCGCGAGAGAGAGAGAGAGAGAGAGAGCGTGAGTGTCGGTGCGGCGCCTTCTTGAGAAGGGGAGGAGGCGGGACGCACCTGCACGTGCAGCGGGCTCGTGACGGCAAAGCTGACGAGGAGGTACAGGAGCTTGAGCCGCTTGCTCGGGATGCCGCCGAGGACCCGGCCGCCGAACCAGGTCCAGAACGACGCGATGCCGACGAGCTCGAGCAGGCGCAGCTTGAAGAGCGGCGACTTGCGCGCCGGCCACCGCGACAGGAGGAAGCCGTACGACAGGGCAAACAGGTTGAACCGCGCGAAGCTCATGACGATGTAGTAGAGCTTGTGCCTGTCCGGGTGGGAGCGAGTAGGTCAGTTTCCCATCCGCTGCGACGCTCGCGAGTGCACGAGAGAGAAGCGGGACGCACTGATGCGGCAAGACCTTTTTCGCGAACGCGTCAAAGGCGAGGAGACGGTCGTAGTAGGTCGAGCGCAGGCCGTCGAGGAACCGAGTCGAGATGGCGAAGAACGGCAAGTGCTGGATGTCCGGGTCGTGCTCGGGCGCGTTGGTGACGACTGCGTGGGGGCCAAGAGTCAGTCTAGGAGCTCGCGGTGCGAGGCGAGAGAGGGAGGGAGACGCACGGTGGTGCACGTTGTGGTTGTCGCACCACCAGCCGATGCTGAGCCCGCCCATAAAGTCGGCGATCGCGACGCCCCACAGACGGTCGGTCCACCAGTCGCCGGTCAAGGCCGTGTGGCCCGTGTCGTGCGCGACGAACGTGATCTGGTGCCAGAAAGCGCCGAGGAAAGAGGCGGCGAGGACCCAGTCCCACGCGCCGCCGGACGCCTGCGCGCAGCGGTACGCCCAGACCGACAGGGCGGCGAGGGTCGAGTACATGACGAGCGAGGGCGCGTAGCCGGAGAGGAAGGGGGGAGGGGTATCGAGGCCGAGCGAGTGGATGCGGGCGTGGAGCTGCTTGTGCGACCGGCGCAGGTGGGCCTGGTACGCCGGCGTGAGCGGCAGGTCGGCGTACGCCTCGCGCGCCAGTGGCGGGTCGACCATGGCGGCCGTCAGGACGGGTGCAGCGCCGTCCTCCTCGCCCGACGCCGACGTGGCGGCGGACGGCGCTCCTCCTTGTGGCCGACGCGCCTTGGACGGCGACACGGGCGGGCTCGACGCCGTGACGGTGATCTTGGGGACGGGGATGGGCCACATGCCGAGCTGGATGGGCGGCACCATGTCGCGCCAGCCCTCGCCGAGCGTGTCGTCGTCGTCGTCGACGTCGACCCGGGCGACAGTCCAGCGGGCCATGCGCTCGGCGACGGTGCGGCCCGAGTGGTACGCCTCGATCTCGCAGCTCGCGTCGCGGCCGACGTAGTGGAGGATCGAGTGGTGGCCGCCCGGGTGCAGGTTGAGCCAGGCGTGAGGGACTCGGTACACGAGGGGAGGGTGGAGGACGAGGAGCTCGCCGCGCGTGATGCGCTCGGCGATGGCGGCGCGGCTCAGGACGGGGAGCGAGGCGTAGTTGGGCGGGAGGGGCACGCCTGGGCACGGCAGGCGAGCCGAGTCGCGCGACGAGGGCGGCTCTGAAGGCGACGAGGCGGTGGCGACCTTCGCCGAGGTTGGCGCAGGCGCAGGCGCGAGAGACGCGTCGGCCATGGCGGACAAGTTGCGGCGGTACTGCTGTGCGCCTTTCTGCCGGCTAGAAAGACGCGTCTGAGCGAGCGGGCGGGTGGTGGGAGCAGGGACGGCGTGTTCGCCGAGGGAGGAGCTCTACTCGTCCTTCGCCTCGTCGCACTCCTCACGCCGGACTGCCGCAGTGTGCGCAGCTGCACGAGCTTCCCGATGGCCAGCTGTCCCGAGTGGGCTCTGCGCCGCGCGAGGGTTGCTCGATGTGCTCTCGCTCCCTCCTCTGCACCCATCAACCGCGCTCCACAGCACGAAGACACCGTCAAGAGCTCGGGCGAGTGCGCCACTATCTCCCCAAGCACAGTGGCGGCGTGCTTGCGCGAGCGGCAGTCCCGCCTGAACCGGTCGCTCCCACCTCGTCCTCCTCGACCTCCTCGGCCCGCCGCTCGAGCGCAACGACGGCCGTCCTCCCCCACCCAGTCGCACTCTGATCTGAGCTTCCTCGTCTTGCGCGCCGGTCTATTATCTGCTTGAACCATTCTGCCGCCATCGACCGCGTGTGCCGTCGGGCGAGTTTGGCGCTAGTCCCCACCTCCGGCTTCCTCACAGATCGGACCGCCCACCCTACGCCGGCGGGCACTCGTCCGAGAACGACGAGCGGGGCCATCCTGCGGCTCTGCTTTGCTCTGCACCCTCTGCTTCTCGCCGCTACCGTGCCACCGCACGAGCGCGAACGATGCGCACGTCCACCTCGCTCGCTGGCGCGCTCGCCGGCCTCGCCTCCCTATCGACCCTCGCCTGCGCCTCGCCCATCACGCTCGCCGCGCGCAACAACGACGCCGCCGGGTCGCCGTCCGTCTCGATCAAGAACGGCACGGTCGAGGGCGTCTCGCTCCCGACCTTCTCGCAAGAAGGTCCGTCCCCCTCGTCTCTCTTCCTGTGCCTCACTCTTCCCGTGACTGACCCTCCTCCCTTCTTCCAGCCTTCCTCGGCATTCCCTTTGCCCAGCCACCCGTCGGTGACCTGCGCCTGCGCCGCCCGCACTCGCTCGAGAAGGGCTTCGAGGACGGGTCGTTCTCGGCCAAGAAGTACTCGCCCTTTGTGCGTCGCCCTTGACTCGCCTCCTCCTCTCTCCCCTGCACTCGAACTGACGCTCTGTAAGCGGCGCAGTGCCCGGGCATCGGCGCCGACGACTATGGTTACGAGTTGTCCGAGTGAGCCTCCCTTCCCCTCTCTGCGCCAAGGTCGAGCCGGCCGGGCTGCAGCGACCCTCTCTCGTCTCGCTCGCCGTCTGAGTGGGAGCTGATATCCTTCCACCACGTCCGCAGAGACTGCCTCACCGTCAACGTCCTTCGTCCTGCCGGCACCTCGGCCGACGACAAGCTCCCCGTCGGCTTCTGGATGTGAGTCTTTCCGTCGAGTCCTACGCGCCAATAGTGTACTGACGGACATGTCCAGATATGGAGGAGGTTTTGAAATGGGAGGCAATGCCGACATCCGGTACAACGGCAGCTACGCGGTCCAGCGCAGCGTCGAGATGGACAAGCCGATTGTGCGTCCTCTTCTTCCCCCTCTGCGTCCTCTCTTCGCTCCTCCTCTCGAGCCACACGAGCTCACTTCCTCTCAACGCCCCCCCAGATCTACGTCCAGGTCAACTACCGCGTCTCGTCGCTCGGCTTCCTCTCGTCCAACGAGCTTCGCGCCGAGGGCAACCTCAACCTCGGCCTGTACGACCAGCGCCTCGCGCTTCACTGGGTCAAGGAGAACATTGCCGCGTTCGGCGGTGACCCGGACAAGGTGACGATCTGGGGCGAGAGGTGCGTCCCGCGCACGTTCCTCCTTTTTTTTGAGAAGGTCGCCCCGATCGAGCCTGACGTTCGTGCCCCTGCAGCGCCGGCGCCATGTCGGTCAGCCACCAGCTCCTCGGCTGGGGTCTCGACTCGACCGACCTCTTCCGCGGCGCCATCCTCGAGTCGGGCTCGTCCTTCACCTCGTCGTTCGCCGACCCCGAGATCCTCCAGCCCCGGTTCGACGAGGTCGCCAAGAACGCCGGCTGCGGCGACGCCGACGACGTGCTCAAGTGCCTGCGCGGCGTCAGCCTCGACACGTTCAACTCGTCGGCGGCGGCGTACAGCTGGAGCCCGGTCGTGGATGGCGGCATCATCCCGGCGTTCCCGTCCGACATTGTCAAGAACGGCAGCTTTGTCAAGGTTCCTCTGCTCATCGGAGGTGCGCACGCCTCTCTCACTGTCTCCTCCGTCGACAGCGCGGCCCTGACTCGTCGTCCCCCTCGTCGTCGCCACGCCCCGCCTCGTTCATCCTCCTCTCTCGCCGCTCAGCCAACACGGACGAGGGCACCGCCTTTGGGTCGCGCGGCATCAACACGACCGAGCAACTCGCGGCCGACCTCGCGACGCGCTACTCGTCGATGCAGAACTCGAGCGTCGACAAGGTCCTCGAGCTGTACCCGAACGATCCACTGGTCGGGTGCCCTTACGGCAGCGGCGACGCCGTCCTCCCGAGCGGCCTCCAAGACAAGCGCAGCTTTTCGATCTATGGGTGCGTCCCTGTCCGACTCTCTCTCTCTCTCTCGCGACGAGGTGTCGCCGCCGAGGAGCGCACTGACCTTCTCAACTCGACCTCGCAGCGACTTGACCATGCATGCCGGCCGCCGCCGACTCGCCGAGCTCTACTCGGCAGCAGGCGCACCCGTCTACTCGTACCGCTTCGACCAGCCGGCCGAGAACGCGACCATCGAGACCGGGGTGCGTCCACGCCGCTCCTCCCTCGAGACGGTCCCGACTGACCCTTGCCGTCCTCCTCTCTCGCAGACGACGCACTTTGTCGAGGTCGCCTACGTCTTTGGCGTGCCGTACAAGACGGCCAACACGCTCGGCACGCGTCCGGGCGACGCCGAGCTGTCGCACCTCGTCATGTCGCAGTGGATCTCGTTCATCCACGACGGCACGCCCAACAACCACGGCAGTGCGTCCCTCTGTCTCTTTCCCCCCCCTCTCTCGCTGAGAGACCCTGACGAGCTTGCCCTCGCAGTCGCCGACGCGCCCGAGTGGCCCGACTACCGCACGTCGCCGAGCAACTACGTCTACCGCCGCCACGGCTCGGTCGTCGAGACGGACGACTACCGCAAGGAGGGCATCGCGTACATCAACCAGCTCGACTGGGAGATCCGGGTTTGAGCACGGAGGAGCGAGCGAGGGAGCGAGGGAGCGAGGAGGAGGACGAGGCGCTTTAAAGGTGCGAGGGGCGCAGGCGCCTCTCAATTCGCTCCGCGCAAACAGTCAGTTACTCACTCTGAACACGAGAGGCGAGCCTTTTGGCCGAGAGAGGGAAGTAGACCGCGAGCAAGAGCGCGAGCAGAGTGTCCTCGTCTCCCGCACGGACCGCTCGTCGTCGTCCTTCTCTCGAGGCGTCGCTAGCGCTCGCTCAGGACCTTGCGCAAGTCTCATCGGTGCTCTCGAGAACCTCTCGGAAGAGCTCAGACACAGAAAAGCTCGGTGCAGGGCTACTTCTCCTGCTCGCCCACCGTCTCTCCCCTCGCCTCGGCCTCGCGGTCCGCCTCGGTGACCTGCGACTGTGCGAGGACGCGCTTCTGCAGCCACGGGAAGCGCGACAGGTCGCCCTCCATGAGCCACCACAGGACGAGGATGATGACGGCGTTCGCAGCGACGAGGGCGCACGCGCCGGTCGCCGAGTTCTCGTACCTCGGCCCGTAGTCGCTGCGCCACAGCGACGGGCCGACGAGCCCGGAGAACTGCGAGATCGCGTTGTTGATCCCGATCCCGAGCGCGGCCGCCGACGTGCCGCGCAAGGCAGCGATGCGTCGAGGCCAAAGGCAGGCGTAGGCGGACGGGGCGGCGCCCGAGACGACGCAGGCGGCGGCGTACCGCACGCCGGCGGGCTCGACCGTGATCATGATGACGAGTGCGACGATGACGCCGAGAACCACTGCGCGAGAATGGAGGGTCAGCGAGAGGCTCGAGAGCGAGGAGAGCTCGAAAAAGAGGAGCAAGCCGTCGACGCACGACCGAGGGCGCAGAGAAAGGGGTTGACGTTGCGCTTGCGGATGAGGTAGGCTGAAAGGCAGCACATGAAGACGCCCGTCGCGGCAGGAGGGATCTGGAGAAGCTGCGTCCCGGCCGAATCCTGGAAGAAGGGACGAAAGTCAGCGGGCTCGAGAGCGACTAGAACGAAAAGAGCCGGGACGCACCGTGATGCCGAGGTCCTTGACGACAAAAGGAAGGACGGTCGAGATGCCCCAGGCGCCGACGGCGTAGCACGCCCAGAAGATTGAAAAGAAGAAGAAGGTCGGGTCGGCGAGCATGCGCAGGATCTGCTGCCCGTCGAACGTCTTGTCGGTCATCCTCGGAGCGTCGCGGTGCAGGTGGCTCAGAATATAGTCCTGCTCGAGAGGCGAGAGCCATTTGACGGTCTGTGGGCCGTGAGAAGGACGTGAGCGACCGTCTCGAGTTTAGGAAGGTCGAATTGAGCGCACCTGAGGAAAGTTGGGCAGGAGATACCACATGCCGACGCCGAGCAGGATCGTGACGAGGCCCTCGAGGATGAACAGGACTTGCCAGCCGTAGAGATGGGCGGACGAGTCGGCGAACGACACGGCGTAGGCGAACAGGCCCGAAACTGCTCGAGGACGAGGGTCAGTAAGGATCGAGTCGCGCTGTCGGACGTTCGACGTACATCCTCCGGACTGCGGAAGGACGGACCGAGTCAGTCTCTCGTTCGAGGGCGAAAAAATGGGGACGAGGACGCACGCTCGAGTTGGCCACGTAAAGGAAGAGGACGCGCGTGCTCATCTCCTTGGGCGTGTACCAGAACGAAAGGTGGTACAGCATGGCCGGGAAGAACCCTCTGCGGGCGAGGCAGGGCATGAGCAGGTCGTCAAAGCCGTCGTTCGCCGAGAGTGCGCCTCGCGAGCGAGACGTCGAGGACGGCAGCGCGACTCACCCCTCGAACAGGCCGAGCAATACGCGACACGTGATCAGACCGCCGTAGTTCTGAGGAGAACAGGCGAGTCAGTCGAGGAGTGACGGCGGGGAGGCAGGGACGTGCCTCGGGAGGAAAAGGGAGGAGAGCGAGAGACGCACAGAGACGGCGGCCATGCAGGCCATGACTGTGGGCGACGAGCGCCGTCAGGACAGTGCCCCAGGATACGAGACGAGCGAAAGGGTGGCTCACCTGCGCCCCAGCTGACCATGAGGCGGGCGAAAAAGAAGGAGGGCGTCGTCGACTTGGCAAAGAAGGTCGCGATCGGCTCCCTGCGGTGGATCGAGGGTCAGCGCTCGTCGACAGAGATGCTCGAGGGGACACTCACGCCGCCAGGTAGGTGTAGTAAAAAGCTGACACGACCCAGGACCACTGCTTGGCGTCGAGCGAGAGCACCTGCTTGAGCGAGTGGTGCGCCTCGCTGTTCATCGTGCCTGCGAGACAGTGCGGGAGCGATGTCAGCGCGTACTCGTCGTCAACATGGCTCTGCTGGAGCTACGCGAGCCTCGTCACCGAGACGAGGCTTCGGAAAAGGAGGAATCGCGGGAAGAGGGGAGCGAGGGACGAGTGAACGGTCGTGCTCACCTGCGTTCGAGATGTTGTTCAGGTCCATGCGCACAACGGCGTAGCAGACGCAGTAGACCGGCAGAAAATGAAGGTCGAGGCGACGCAGGAGGCGGTTCTTGTCGATGCTGGCGAATCGGTCCTCGTCGCCGCCGACCGACGCCTCGAGGCTCGCCGGACTGGCCGTCGGCCGTTCCTTGAGGTCTTCAGTCGAGGAGAGAGACATGTCGAGCTGGACAAGCTGCCGTCGAGAGCGCTCGAGATGCGGCGAGAGCGGAGCGAAAGAAGCGCGACTCGCAGCTTGGCCGCAGAGGGAGCCAGGTCTGAGGACTCGCAAGGCTCCGAGCAGGTGCTCGGTGAATCGGCAGCATGCCAACGAGCGCGGGAGCACGCAATGCGGCTCAGACGGGTGAGAGGAACGAGTCCAAGGGCCGGCTCGCACGAGCGTTCCGATTTGGACCAAGTCCGGACCTCAAGCTCGCGGTCGACCTGCAGCTGTGGCTGCTCTCGCGCCCGCCCGTCGTCACCGGCTGCTCTGGCAACCTCGCCAACGCACTTGCAGCTCGTCTGTTGCCACGCTCGGGGCACACGCGACCCCTCGGGTGAGCTGCCGGCGGCCCGCCTCTCCCCCGCTCTCGCGCCATCGCGACGTCGCCTGGTGCAACTGCCTGCGCACCTGGAGGCTTTCGAGCCGGCCGACAACTGCCCCAGGCTACATGTCGTGCTACGCTCGCCGCAGCTTGCTCGGCTCGGCACGAGGGCGGTGCTTGCTCGTCCGCCTTCCACCCTCACTGCGACAACGACCTCGACCACGACCATGCCGACCTCGGTGCTCGACATCCCGACCTGGCAGCGACCTGCACCGACGACCGAGAAACTCGACACCGTCCAACTCGCGTGCATCGACCTCGCCAAATGGCCCGACCGCAAGGAGGAGCTCGTCGAGGACCTTCGACACGCCGTGACCGACGTCGGCTTCTGGTGCGTCCCTCTTCTCACACACTCGTTCTCAGTCCCGGCGAGCTGACCCTCGCCCTCGCGCACGCAGGGCCATCGAGAACACGGGCATCACGGACGACGAGGTCGTGCGCCAAATGTCGATCGGCTCGGCCTTTCTCGACTTACCGCTCGACGAGAAGCGCAAGCACCCGTGCAACTTTGCCGAGGGCAAGTTCTTCGGCTACCGCGAGGGCGTGCGCATCATGGGCGACTCGGGCGTGGTCGACAACAGCGAGGCGTGCGTCCTCCCCTTTGCCGCCTTCTCGCCTCGACCCGTGCGTGCGCTAGACTGACCTGTCTTGTCCACACAGACTCTGTCTGCCCAAGGTGACGGCGTCCCTTGCGCAGGAATGGCCCGTCGAGTACGACTGGCTGCAGCCGTTCAAGCCCGAGATCGAGGCCTTCCAGTGCAAGGTCCACGAGCGCATCCTCGACCCGCTCCTGCGGCTCTTTGCTCTGCTCCTCGAGCTCCCCGAGGAATATTTCTCTGCGGTACGTCCCGCGCTCTCTGTGACTCTCGTCGATCGCTCGCGCAACTGACGCGCCTCGACCCGCTCGCAGCCGCACGCCTGGCACCGACCGAGCGAGGACCACCTGCGCTACGTGGGCGGCCTCATCCTCTCTATTGGCTCTTTCGTCGACGTCCTGACTTGGCTTTGCGCCGCTCGCAGATGCGCTACACGCCAAACTCGCGCGAGGTCGACGAGCAGCTCAAGGACAAGCAGTACCTGAACGGCCACACCGATTTTGGCCTCGTCACGTTGCTCTTTGCGCAAGTCGTCCAAGGGTGCGCTCGCATCTCTCTCCCTCTCTCTCTCTCTCTCTCTCTCTCTCTCTCTCTCTCTCTCTCTCTCTCTCTCTCGCTCATCATTTACCGCCGTCGCTCACCACTGCTTCCACTCGCAGCCTCCAGATCCTGACGGCCGACAACGAGTGGAAGCACGTTCCCTTTATTCCCGACAGCATCGTCGTCAACACTGCCGACATCCTGTCGTTCGCGACAGCCGGGTACCTCAAGTCGACGATCCACCGCGTCGTGCGACCTCCTGAGGACCAAGCGCGCGTGCGGCGCATGGGACTCTTCTACTTTAGTCGGTCCGTCGTCCCTCCTCCTCCTCTCCTACCGCCTGTATCTCCTCTTTCTCGGCGACCCCTACGCCGACTCGGCGTCGACCTGCCTCTCCCGCCGCCTCCCTCGCCCGCCGTCCTCCGCCCTTTCTAGCGCGGTAACTGACACTCGTCGCGCACACAGAGCAGCATGGGACTTTCCTGCCGGCGTCGTTGCGCCTTCACCTGTCCTCGAGCGCCTCGGCCTGTACAAGCCCGACGAGCAGCCGGTCGAGCCAGTCTCGGGCCTCGGTGCGTCCCCCCTCCTTCGCCTTCCTTGCCTCATCGCCTCACTGACTACTGAGCTCATCCGCAGAGTTTACCCGCGCTCGCGTCAAGCACAGCTGGGACCGGCCTGTGTACGCCGACGACGAGTTCAAGCGAGGTTTCTCGGTCGGCGGGCTCGCCGTCAAGACGGACTACGAGGCTGCGTCGTGAGTGTTGGACTGCAACTCGTTGTGCTCAGCGCCGAGTCGAGAGCTAGACGATTTCGCCGCGTCGAGAGAGGCTTGTACAGAAAGCGCTCGCCGAAGCTGAGTCGCCGTCGTCGCGCACGGTCCCTCATCTCGACCTGTGCCCGCCCGCGCTCGCTTTTTGCTGGCAGCGCTGCAGACGTGCTCTCAGTGAGCTGTGCGCGGGTCGGCCGGGCACACGAAAAAGGCGAGCGACTGCTCACGATGGCGCCTTCGGCACGCCGGGCCGGCGGACGAGGAGAGTCGACCCCCCTCGCTCTCTCGACCTACCGCGCCAGAGCCAGTGCGCAGCTCTGAGTACTCGCGGCGCAAGCTCTCGACCCGCCTGCACCCGCGACCCGACCACCACAGCGCGACCCGCGACCTCGACCTCGCCTCATCAGCTCGAACGAGATGGGGTTCCTCACCTCGACACCACCACGTCGAGTGCGCGTCGTGATTGTCGGAGGCGGCATCTGTGCGTCCTCCACTCCCCCTGGCCCCCTCCCGAGATGAGCCGAGCTGACTCTTTGCACCCCGCTCCTCAGCCGGCATCGCGCAAGCTGTGCGCCTGCAGGACCAGCTCGGCAACAAGGTCGACCTCGCCATCTATGAGCGAGCGAGCGAGGTCGGCGGCGTCTGGCGCGACTCTACCTGGCCCGGCACGGCGTGCGTCGCTCGCCCTTCCCCCTCCCTGCCCCAGTTCCGCGCGAGCTGACCCTCCTCGCGCCCGCACCCGCAGCGTCGACGTCCCGATCCACCTGTACTGCCTCTACTCGCACCTCAACCCGGGCTTCTCGTCCAAGTGGGCAGGGCGCGACGAGGTCCTCGCGTACTGGAAGCGCATCGTCCGCCGGCACCGTCTCGAGCGCTCGTTCACGTTCGACACCGAGTTCGTCAGCTCGCGGTGGGACTCGCTCGCGCAGCAGCACACGGTCACGTTCCGCAACGTCAAGTCGGACGAGACGTTCGACGTCGTCGCCGACGTCCTCATCGCCGCGACGGGCGCGCTCAACAAGCCGATCGTGCCCCACGTGCCGGGCAAGGACAAGTTCAAGGGCGTCCAGTGGCACTCGTCGCGGTGGCGCAACGACGTGCCTCTCGAGGGCAAGCGCATCGCGATCGTCGGCAGCGGCTCGAGCGGTATCCAGTGCGTCCTCTGCTCTCCCTCTTCCCCTCGCCGTCGACCTCGACCCTCTCTCCCTCTTCCCCTCGCCGTCAAGCTCGACCGGACCCTGACCCTCTCGCGCACACAGGGTCATCCCCAACATCTGCGCCATCCCGGGCATCGAGATCATGCAGTTCATCCGCTCGCCGGGCTACTACCGGCCCAAGCACAATTTCGAGTACCCGCTGTGGAAGCGCCTCCTGTTCCGCATCCCGGGCGTCCTGCGCCTGTACCGGTGGACAATCTTTTACGAGTACGACAAGGCCATCTTGTCGCGAGGTACGGGCACGTGGTCGTCCGACTTGCGCGAGAGCTCGGCCAAGGTGTGTCGCGCTCCCTCTTCCTCGTCGTGCCCTCTCGCCCCAGACCTGACTCTGGCTCTCGCCGCACACAGGGTATCATCGACTACATGAAGTCGCAGGCGCCCGAGAAGTACTGGGACGCCATCATCCCCAAATACCGTGCGTCGTCTCGTCGTTCCCTTTCCTCCCCTCGGGCAACGACGCGAGCAGGCCTATCAGTCGCACTGACCCTCTGGTACTCTCCCCCCCGCAGCCATGCACTGCAAACGCGTCGCGTACGACGCCGGGTGGTTGGCGTCGTTGCAGCGCGACAACGTCGACTTGACGACGTCGCCGATCGTCGCCGTCGACGAGACGGGCATCCTGACGGCCGACGGGCGCCACCACGCCGTAGACTACATCGCGTGGGCGACCGGGTTCGAGGTGTCCGAGACGGGCGTCGGGCTCAACAAGGGCGTGTACGGCGAGGACGGCAAGGAGCTGCGCGAGACGTGGAAGGCGCACGGCGGCGCGTTTGGGTACCTCGGCGTCGCCGTCCCCGGCGTGCCCAACTACTTTGCCGTGCTCGGGCCCAACGCGATCGCCATGTCGTGGGGCTACTCGCTCGGCGCGAATGTGCGTCCCCCCTCGCACTCCCTCTCTTTCTCGGTCCTCGACTCGACGCCGCGACCTCGTTCCTGACCTTCCTGCGTCCCCTCTTTGCAGACCGAGTTCATCGCGCGCCTCGTCCGAGGCATCTACGACCACGAGCTGTCGTCGATCGTCGTCAAGGAGTCGGCCGTGGACGCGTTCAACGCCGAGCTGAACCGGCGCCTCGGCCAGACGTCGCTCGCGTCGGCCGAGTGCGGCTCGTCGTGGTACAAGGACCCCGAGACGAACAAGCTCGTTGCGCCGGCGCCGTGGAACGCTAGTGCGTGCTCTCTCTCTCTCTGTCTCTGTCTCCCTTTCTCTCTCCCTCCCTCTCCCTCGTCCTCTCCCTCGCCCTCTTCTACATCCCTCTCGTCGCCTTTATCGAGCACTCACTGACTTGAACTCGCACCTCGTCGTCCCTCTCTCTCCCGCAGCCGAGCTCTGGACGCGCAATCGCAAGATCAAGTGGGAGGACTTCCGCTGCAGGCGCTTCTCCTCCCCTCTTTCCTCCCACTCCTCTTCTTCCTCCTCTCTCTCCCCCTCAAGCAGCACCAGCACCACGTCCCTCTCCCCCTCTTCCTCCCTCGCCTCCTCCTCCTCCCCCGCCAAGCCCCTCATCGTCGACCTGCGCACGCCCCGCTCCTGGACCCCCTGGGCCCTCGGCGCCGACTGGCTCGCGGCAAGCCTCGCTCGGTGGCTCGAGCGCCTCATGACCGAGGTCAAGCCCGGGCGCGAGCCGGGCGAGGGAGAGGCGGTGCGGGGTAGAGCGGTAGACGTCGAGGCGTGAACGCGAGGAGGAGGTTAGAGGGGGGGGGGAAGGGAGGGCGTGCAGCGCAGGTTGTTCGTGCTGGGTGCGGGGTCTGGCAAGGAGGGAGCGAAAGAGAGAGAGAGAGAGAGCGCGCGCCGAGAGAGCGTGAGCGAGAAACAATGACAGACCTCTCGAGCTCGAGCGAGAGGCGAGGCTCGTGCGCGCGGGACGAGGACTTTCCTCCCTCCCTCGCTCTCTTTTTCTCTCTCTCGCACCCTCTTTGTCCTCACGCCGACGCACAGAGACGAGACAGGAAAAGCGTCCGTTGCAGGTGGCACTAGAGGAGGAGGAGGAAGAGCGAGAGAGAGGG
>NW_017264948.1:228692-234877 GCF_001329695.1 Rhodotorula graminis WP1
ACACCCTCTCAGTCACATTGCGAGGCGGAGGGAGAGAGGGAGGGAAAGGGAGAGAGGGAGAGAGAGAAGGAGAGAGAGGTCAGGTAAGGCGCTTGAGGGCGTGGGAACGTGGGAGGAGAGGTCGAGTGACGGGAGACGAGGGACAAGGGAGGACGCCTCGTCTGAGAGGGAGAGAGAGCACGGCGACGCACCGTCTCGGTGAGGCCCATAAAGACCATGAGCGGGTCGAGGTCGTACGCGTGCGCGACAATGTTGACAACGGCGACCGTGAACGGGAGGATGACCTGCGCCAAGTGCGCGCCCGGTCCCGAGTCAGTGTGTGTGCGGCGCGAGGTCGCACGCACGAGAGAAAGAGAGCGCGAGAGCGCGAGAGGGGACGCACCCACAGCCTGCGAACTTTGGGCTTTGCATCGAGCAAGATGAACGCAAACGCCGTCGCGAGCGCAGCCCACAGCGCGACGAGGCCAACGACGAGCCTCGCGACCCCGCCGAGCGGCGTCAGGTTGCCGAACGCCTTTGCGCGCAGGAAGCGCGGGAACGCGTCGCCCTCGAGCGCGCGGTACACCCACTCTTTCTGCGCGTGAAACATGTCCGGGACGCGCGCCTGCTCGGCCGCCTCGCGGTCGTACGCCCCGTCCCCGCCCGCCCCACCGGCGCCGGCGACGGTCGGGAGCACGCTCGAGCTGAGCGGGAACGCCGTGATGCGCAGCGAGGCGGGCAGGTACACCTCCTTGTCGGCGCCCGGCATGAGGTAGCGCGAAAAGATGCGCTCGGCCGACGCGATGAGGTCGGTGCGCGAGATGGCGGCTGTGCGCGCGATGACGGGCTGCGCGCGGCCCCCCGTCGTCGCGCCGCCGCGGGTCGTGGTCGACTGGCGCTTGTGGCGACGGGACGAGAGGGTGCCGCCGGCGTGCGCGTCGGGCGAGGAGGACGAGGGGTCCTCGTCCGGGTACAGGGCGCGCAGGGTCGGCGAGAGCGGGTACGACGGCGTGCGTGGGCTCGGGGCCGGGCTCGGCGAGCGGCCCTGGTACCGCGCCGCGTCGTGCTCGCGCTCGCGCTCGCGCTCGTCGTCGGCCGGGTTGCCGCCGACGACGACGGGGGGCGGCGCGAGGTGCTCGGCGCCGGCGCCACCGCCGCGCTGCTTCTCGTCGAGCTCGTCGCCGTCGCGGTACAGGTCGCGGTCGCGGTGCGGGTACTGGTCGCGCGCAAAGCCCTTCTCGCCGCCGCCGCCGCCGGTGCCGCCGCCGAGGTAGCCCGGCGAGCTGAGGTTGCTCGCCGACGTGGGCGGCGAGCCCGGGCGCGCGTACCGCTCGCCGTCGTAGTCGTCGCTCGCCGTCGTCGTCGTCGTCGTCGCCTTGCCGGCGCTGTCGCGGAGCGGGTCGCCACGGCGGATGCCCGTCACGTGGCCATAGATGCTGCCCCTGGTCGTCGCGAGGTGGTGGTACTGGGGCCAGTCGTCCTCGACGGTGCGGCCGGCCTTGCGCAGGTCGGAGAAGTAGGCGCGGCACAGGTTCTCGTGCTGCTGGACGTCGAGCCAGAAGTCGAGCGTGTCCTCGGAGCCTTCGCGTTGGAGGAAGAGGTAGAAGCAGTACAGGTCGACTGGGGGCCGGGTGCTGCGGCGGAGGACCTCGGCGAGAGAGGGGAGGCGGTTGCGAGGGGGTTGAGCGGGGCGAGGACGGGGAGGAGCCATGGCTCTCGAGGGTGGCTGTGAGGGGGGAGGGGTTGGTCAGTGAGGGTGCTTGTGGCTGCTCTGTCGGGCTCTCGGTCGGTCGAGGCGGGCCTGTGAGGACCTCAGAGGTGGACGCGCTCGCGCCCTGCGAGGGTTCGGCGCGTCGTCGTCGAACGACGAGGGGCGAGCGGGGCGTGTGGAGGTGAAGGAGAGGGATACAGAGACTCACAGGAGTGCAGTCGAGGGGACAGGCCACGCGTGGCTCGAGGGGATGGGTCGAGGTTCCGAGGTCGGGCGTTTGTTGATGAAGACGGGCGACGACGAGGGAACGCGAGGTCGAGGACGGGCGAGGGTGGGTGGTAGGGCCGTGCAAGGGCACCGAGGTCGAGCTAGTCGGAGCAGGTGTTGCTGCTGCTGCTGCTGCCGAGGGTCGACACAGACCAACGAGCCGCTCCCTCTCCTCCTCCTCGTCCTCCTCGTGTCGACCTCGTCCACTCACCCTCGCAGTGAGCATGGTGTGCCTTGCTGCACTCTGTGCTACCCTGGCAGCCTCTGTCGCGCTCGCCGCACCCTCGCCGCCCCACCAAGTCCCGCTCGCGCTCCCCCTCCCCCTCGCTCTCCCGCCCCACTTCCCCTCGACGACCAACCTCGCCACCCTCCTCGCCCAGCTCCCGCCAGACCACGCCGCCCTGCTCCAACAACACGTCGACGCCCACCCGGAACCCCGCACCCTCCAGTTCAGCGACGACCCGCACGACCGCCTCGTCCTCCCCGAGGGCGCCAAAGCTCTTCTCCGCCTCCAGGGCACCACACGCTTCGTCGATGTCACCGACGACCACCTCTCGCCCGCCGGTGCGCCCACCCTCGCTCCCCCTCTGCGTCGCCGGCCCTCCCACTGACCTCCCACCTCGCAGTCGCTCCCGACGACGAGCCGTCGTACCCGCACACCATCACGCACAACGCCTCGTCTCTCGCCCCCTTCTTCACGCACATCTCGCTCGACCACATGCACGACTTGTGCGCCGCCCGCTCCCTTTCTCTCTTGCGCGCACCCTCGATTCGGGCGACTCGGCGACTGACCCCTCCCTGCCTCTCTCGCTCGCTCGTCGCCGCAGCCTCACCAACTTTACGGCCTACTTCACGCGGTACTACCGCAGTGAGCACGGCGTCGAGTCGCAAAAGTTCCTCCAGGCCCACCTCGAGCACGTGCGTCCCCCTCTCTCCCCCTCTCTCTTCCCCTCAACCTCGCGGCGCGCCCGCTCATCCCCTTTCTCGCCGCCGTCGCCGCGCGCAGCTCCACGCGACGCTCCACCCCTCGGCCAACCTCACCGTGACCCCCTTTGTCCACCCGTCGTGGCCCCAACGCACCCTCATCCTCCGCTGGACCTCTCGCTCGGTGCCCGCCGACGCCCCGATCGTCCTCCTCTCGGCCCACCAGGACAGCACCAACGCGCTCCCGTTCCTGCGCGCCCCGGGCGCAGACGACGACGGGTCCGGCACGACCGCACTCGTCGCCGCGCTCGAGGCGCTCCTGCGCGGCGCGTGGCACCCGACGACCCACGCGCTCGAGGTGCACTTTTTTTCGGCCGAGGAGGGCGGACTGTTGGGCAGTGGCGAGGTCGCGAGAGCGTACAGGGAGCGGGGGACGAGGGTGAGGGGGATGTACCACATGTGCGTCGGGCGGGGCGGGGGCCGAGGGGCGCGCGCTCGAGCCTGTCTCTCTCTACTTCTCTCTCTCGAAGGCCGGCACTGACTCTTTCCTCCGCCTCCCTCTTTCCTCTGCCTCCTTCTCCCCACCTCGCTCCTTGTCCATCGCCCTCTCTCGCCGTCACCCTCACTCTCTCTCGTCGTCACCCTCGCTCCCTCTCCCTCCCTGTCGCCGCTCCCCCTCTCTCCTGCCGCCCTCCCTCTCTCGCACCTCCTCCGTCGCTCTCCCTCTCTCTCTCCCCATATACCTCTCCCTGTCCTGCCACCACCCTCGCGTCCCTTCCCTCCCTCCCCTCCCTCCCCTCGCGCACGCGCACGCACAGGGACGTCGTCGGCTACGTCGCGCCCGGCACGACGCCCTCGATCGGCCTCATTACGGACGGCACCTCGCGCGCGCTCACCGACTACCTCGCGCGCCTCATCCCGCACGTGTCGCACCTGCCCGTCCGCCCAACCGAGTGCGGCTACGCGTGCAGCGACCACGGCAGCTGGGACCGCGTCGGGTACCCGGCGGCGTGCTTGAGCGAGGGCGCGTTCGACGACTCGGCGCCGTAGTGCGTTCGCGAGCGTTTCTCTCTCTCTGCCTTGGCTGTACGCGGCGCGCGCACCTCACTGACGTGCCGCGAGCGCTGTTTTGCCCCCCCTCTCGTCCCACTCCTCCCTCGCCCTCTCCCCTCGCCCTCTCTCGCTCCCGCACGCGCCCCGAAACGACCCCGCAGCATGCACACGGCGGCCGACACGCTCGACCAGCCCTCGTTCTCGCTCGCGCACGTCGCCGAGTTTGTCAAGGTCGCCATCGGGTTCGCGGTCGAGCTCGCCGGGTGGGAGGTGCACGTCGGAGGGCGAGGCGAGGGGGTAGCGGCGAGGTGAGAACCCCCCCCCCCCCCCAGGGCTTTTTTGTCCCTTTTTGCGAGCGAGACAGGGTGGCGCCGCAGAGCGAGAGCGAGAGCCCAGGCGAGGCGAGCGGGAGCATGTTGAGCGAGCTTCGAGGTTGACATTGTCGCCCGCTCGACGTCGCAGGCGGGCCCGGAGCGCTCGCAGCACCCCTCCCCCCCTCGTCCTCTCACACGCTCGCTTGCGCTGCTGCGTCCACACGATCTACAGCCCACGAGGCCCACCCGCCCGCCATGCCGCGCGCGCGCGCCCCACCGCGCTCGCCCTCTCCCTCCTCCTCCTCCTCCTCGCGCACCCGCTCCCTCTCGCCGACCCCCTCCCCCTCACGACGCAAGCCCGCCGCCAACCCAACCTCGACCCTCGTGCACCACTCGATCCCGCCCTTCTACGCGTGCTACCTCCTCCGGTCGTTCGCCGCGCGCCCGGGCCGGGCAGGGCAGACGTACATTGGCAGCACGCCCGACCCGCCGAGGAGGTGGAGGCAGCACATGGGGCTCGTCAAGGGTGGCGTGAGTCTCTCTTGCTGTTTGGCTTCTCGAGAGGGCGCGGAGAGGACAAGGCGCTGATGTGGTTGCCTCCCCCTCCCCTCCCTCCCCACCTCCTCCTCCTCCTCCTCGACCCCTCCTCGACCCGTCTACTCGCGCATCTCGCCTTGCCCTCTCTCGCCCGCCCCGACCTCGACCTCGATCTCGCTCCCGCCCTCGACCTCGACGCGCAGGCCTTCAAAACCCGCCTCGGCCGCCCGTGGGAGATGGAGTTGGTCGTTTACGGCTTCCCGACAAAGCTCCAGGCGCTCCAGTTCGAGTGGGCGTGGCAGAACCCGCACGCGAGTCGGTTGCTGCGCCAACAAGCTCCGGTCCCGCAGGCGGGGGCGACGGCGACGGCGGGAGCGCACGAGGAGGCGGCGACGAGGGCGAGGGTGAGGGCCGGGCGGGGGCGAGGGACGGGCGAGGGGCAGGAGGAGGACGGCGGCGACGACGGCGGCGGCGGCGGCAAGAAGGTCAAGGCGGCGGCACCGGCCGCCGCCACCGCAGCGCCCCAGTTCCCTCGCACACTCCTCTCGAACCGGCCCCTGTCCAAGGTCCAAGTGCTCCAGTTCATGCTCACGTCGGCGCCCTGGCGCGCGTTTCCGTTGCGCGTCACGCTCCTGTCGCTCGACGCGCGCGCGTGGTGGGACGCCGCGAGACGGTTGGGCCCCGTCGTGAGGACCGAGGCGGCAGCGAGGAGGTTTGAGCGCGAGAGGGAGAGAGAGAGGGAGAGCGAGCGGGAGCGGGACGCGTGGGGCGAGAGGGGCAAGAGGCTCGATGAGGTCAGGGTTGAGGTGAGGCGGGAGGGCGTCGACGGGGCGAGGCTCGTGCGCGATGGCGAGAGGAAGGAGGGCGACGAGGTCGAGCGCATGAGGGTTGACGATGGTGCGTCCCTCTCTCTCTCTCTCTCTCTCTCTCTCTCTCTCTCCCTCTCTCTCTCTCTCTCGCGGCGTCGGTGGGTCGTTCGTGGAGGGGGGAGAGGCGCGTGCGACGGTCGAGCCTGGGTGACTCTGAGCAGCTCGGCTCTCTCTCTCTCTCTGCAGACGTCCCACGTGTCGGACGAGATGGTGTCGAGGGCCCTCGTCGCACTCCTCGGCGCACTCGAACTCGCGGTCCGTCGCTCGGACCTCCCCTACCTTTCTAGTCCGCGACGCTGACTTGCGCCCTCGTTCCCTGCAGAGCGGACCCGACGCGCTCCTCACGGCGCTCAAGGAGCTCGGCATCATCAAGCTGCCCGAGGCGAGGGACGACCTGAGCGACGGCGTGCACCGCTTCTCGGTCGACAGAGGCGAGGTCAGGGTCGAGCCGCTCTGAGGTCGTCGGCCGCGGTTCTGCTGCTCGCTTGTTGTAGCTTTCCTTTGTCTCTCTGTCAGCTCGCACGTGTCGTA